>NC_141696.1:1531853196-1531870696 GCF_964263255.1 Lissotriton vulgaris | reverse complement strand
ATTGCTTACCTACTCATGCCAAATATATCTAGGTAATATAGTGCTAGTCCATTCAGAGTTAAAAAAACAACTACCTAACCTGGATCCCAAAAATGCTATTTACCCATTGCACCAGTTAACTGGGGAATGATACAGGACTCCTTAAAACATATCTCTACCATATGAGGTTAAAAATCCAGGTACTGCATCTATTTTGTTAAATGGTTCAAATTAAAGTATGAAGACCCCAGCTATCAGAAGGACGAAATAGCTCAGTTGGGAGAGCGTTAGACTGAAGATCTAAAGGTCCCTGGTTCAATCCCGGGTTTCGGCACAGTTGAGAGGTTCCTTGCTTCTAACAAAATAGGTCTTGGAATCAGCTGTAGTACTTTTTCTCTATTCATCAAATTTTTTCCAACTGATCTACAACACAATCAATTTAACATAGACTTTGCTTTATGTCCTCCTTCTAAACTTGCTTCCACCTCTCTTACCTTCAGGTTTGACAATGAATATTTCCCATTTCATGCTTTTTTGTAAAGTAAACTCTTGTCTGCATTACCTTCCACTTCCCCTTGAACACAGATGTCAGTAGTCAGATGACATTGCTTACCTACTCATGCCAAATATATCTGGGTAATATAGTGCTAGTCCATTCAGAGTTAAAAAAACAACTACCTAACCTGGATCCCAAAAATGCTATTTACCCATTGCACCAGTTAATTGCGGAATGATACAGGACTCCTTAAAACATATCTCTACCATATGAGGTTAAAAATCCAGGTCCTGCATCTATTTTGTTAAATGGTTTAAATTAAAGTATGAAGACCACAGCTATAAACAGGCCGAAATAGCTGAGTTGGGAGAGCGTTAGACTGAAGATCTAAAGGTCCCTGGTTCAATCCCGGGTTTCGGCACAGTTGAGAGGATCCTTGCTTCTAACAAAATAGGTCTTGGAATCAGCTGTAGTACTTTTTCTCTATTCATCAAATTTTTTCCAACTGATCTACAACACAATCAATTTAACATAGACTTTGCTTTATGTCCTCCTTCTAAACTTGCTTCCACCTCTCTTACCTTCAGGTTTGACAATGAATATTTCCCATTTCATGCTTTTTTGTAAAGTAAACTCTTGTCTGCATTACCTTCCACTTCCCCTTGAACACAGATGTCAGTAGTCAGATGACATTGCTTACCTACTCATGCCAAATATATCTGGGTAATATAGTGCTAGTCCATTCAGAGTTAAAAAAACAACTACCTAACCTGGATCCCAAAAATGCTATTTGCCCATTGCACCAGTTAATTGCGGAATGATACAGGACTCCTTAAAACATATCTCTACCATATGAGGTTAAAAATCCAGGTCCTGCATCTATTTTGTTAAATGGTTTAAATTAAAGTATGAAGACCACAGCTGTAAGCAGGCCGCAATATCTCAGTTGGGAGAGTGTTAGACTGAAGATCTAAAGGTCCCTGGTTCAATCCTGGGTTTCGGCACAGTTGAGAGGTTCCTTGCTTCTAACAAAATAGGTCTTGGAATCAGCTGTAGTACTTTTTTCTCTATCAACATTTTTATCAACTGATCTACAAAATGATCAATTCAACATAGACTTTGCTTTCTGTCCTCCTTTTAAACTTTCTTCCACCTATCTTGCCTTCAGGTTTGACAATGAATGTTTCCCATTTCGTCCTTTTTTGTAAAGTAAACTCTTTTCTGCATCACATTCCACTTCCCCTTGAACACAGATGTCAGTAGTCAGATGACATTGCTTACCTACTCATGCCAAATATATCTGGGTAATATAGTGCTAGTACATTCAGAGTTAAAAAAACAACTAGCTAACCTGGATCCCAAAAATGCTATTTACCCATTGCACCAGTTAATTGCGGAATGATACAGGACTCCTTAAAACATATCTCACCATATGAGGTTAAAAATCCAGGTCCTGCATCTATTTTGTTAAATGGTTTAAATTAAAGTATGAAGACCACAGCTATAAGCAGGCTGAAATAGCTAAGTTGGGAGAGCGTTAGACTGAAGATCTAAAGGTCCCTGGTTCAATCCCAGTTGTCGGCACAGTTGAGAGGTTCCTTGCTTCTAACAAAATAGGTCTTGGAATCAGCTGTAGTACTTTTTTCTCTATCAACATTGTTATCAACTGATCTACAAAATGATCAATTCAACATAGACTTTGCTTTCTGTCCTCCTTTTAAACTTTCTTCCACCTATCTTGCCTTCAGGTTTGACTATGAATGTTTTCCATTTCGTCCTTTTTTGTAAAGTAAACTCTTGCCTGCATCACATTCCACTTCCCCTTGAACACAGATGTCAGTAGTCAGATGACATTGCTTACCTACTCATGCCAAATATATCTGGGTAATATAGTGCTAGTCCATTCAGAGTTAAAAAAACAACTACCTAACCTGGATCCCAAAAATGCTATTTACCCATTGCACCAGTTAACTGGGGAATGATACAGGACTCCTTAAAACATATCTCTACCATATGAGGTTAAAAATCCAGGTCCTGCATCTATTTTGTTAAATGGTTCAAATTAAAGTATGAAGACCCGAGCTATCAGAAGGCCGAAATAGCTCAGTTGGGAGAGCGTTAGACTGAAGATCTAAAGGTCCCTGGTTCAATCCTGGGTTTCGGCACAGTTGAGAGGTTCCTTGCTTCTAACAAAATAGGTCTTGGAATCAGCTGTAGTTCTTTTTCTCTATTCATCACATTTTTTCCAACTGATCTACAACACAATCAATTTAACATAGACTTTGCTTTATGTCCTCCTTCTAAACTTGCTTCCACCTCTCTTACCTTCAGGTTTGACAATGAATATTTCCCATTTCATGCTTTTTTGTAAAGTAAACTCTTATCTGCATTACCTTCCACTTCCCCTTGAACACAGATGTCAGTAGTCAGATGACATTGCTTACCTACTCATGCCAAATATATCTGGGTAATATAGTGCTAGTCCATTCAGAGTTAAAAAAACAACTACCTAACCTGGATCCCAAAAATGCTATTTACCCATTGCACCAGTTAATTGCGGAATGATGCAGGACTCCTTAAAACATATCTCTACCATATGAGGTTAAAAATCCAGGTCCTGCATCTATTTTGTTAAATGGTTCAAATTAAAGTATGAAGACCACAGATATTAGCAGGCCGAAATAGCTCAGTTGGGAGAGCGTTAGACTGAAGATCTAAAGGTCCCTGGTTCAATCCCGGGTTTCGGCACAGTTGAGAGGTTCCTTGCTTCTAACAAAATAGGTCTTGGAATCAGCTGTAGTACTTTTTCTCTATTCATCAAATTCTTTCCAACTGATCTACAACACAATCAATTTAACATAGACTTTGCTTTATGTCCTCCTTCTAAACTTGCTTCCACCTCTCTTACCTTCAGGTTTGACAATGAATATTTCCCATTTCATGCTTTTTTGTAAAGTAAACTCTTATCTGCATTACCTTCCACTTCCCCTTGAACACAGATGTCAGTAGTCAGATGACATTGCTTACCTACTCATGCCAAATATATCTGGGTAATATAGTGCTAGTCCATTCAGAGTTAAAAAAACAACTACCTAACCTGGATCCCAAAAATGCTATTTACCCATTGCACCAGTTAATTGCGGAATGATGCAGGACTCCTTAAAACATATCTCTACCATATGAGGTTAAAAATCCAGGTCCTGCATCTATTTTGTTAAATGGTTCAAATTAAAGTATGAAGACCACAGATATCAGCAGGCCGAAATAGCTCAGTTGGGAGAGCCTTAGACTGAAGATCTAAAGGTCCCTGGTTCAATCCCGGGTTTCGGCACAGTTGAGAGGTTCCTTGCTTCTAACAAAATAGGTCTTGGAATCAGCTGTAGTACTTTTTCTCTATTCATCAAATTTTTTCCAACTGATCTACAACACAATCAATTTAACATAGACTTTGCTTTATGTCCTCCTTCTAAACTTGCTTCCACCTCTCTTACCTTCAGGTTTGACAATGAATATTTCCCATTTCATGCTTTTTTGTAAAGTAAACTCTTGTCTGCATTACCTTCCACTTCCCCTTGAACACAGATGTCAGTAGTCAGATGACATTGCTTACCTACTCATGCCAAATATATCTGGGTAATATAGTGCTAGTCCATTCAGAGTTAAAAAAACAACTACCTAACCTGGATCCCAAAAATGCTATTTGCCCATTGCACCAGTTAATTGCGGAATGATACAGGACTCCTTAAAACATATCTCTACCATATGAGGTTAAAAATCCAGGTCCTGCATCTATTTTGTTAAATGGTTTAAATTAAAGTATGAAGACCACAGCTGTAAGCAGGCCGCAATATCTCAGTTGGGAGAGTGTTAGACTGAAGATCTAAAGGTCCCTGGTTCAATCCTGGGTTTCGGCACAGTTGAGAGGTTCCTTGCTTCTAACAAAATAGGTCTTGGAATCAGCTGTAGTACTTTTTTCTCTATCAACATTTTTATCAACTGATCTACAAAATGATCAATTCAACATAGACTTTGCTTTCTGTCCTCCTTTTAAACTTTCTTCCACCTATCTTGCCTTCAGGTTTGACAATGAATGTTTCCCATTTCGTCCTTTTTTGTAAAGTAAACTCTTTTCTGCATCACATTCCACTTCCCCTTGAACACAGATGTCAGTAGTCAGATGACATTGCTTACCTACTCATGCCAAATATATCTAGGTAATATAGTGCTAGTCCATTCAGAGTTAAAAAAACAACTACCTAACCTGGATCCCAAAAATGCTATTTACCCATTGCACCAGTTAACTGGGGAATGATACAGGACTCCTTAAAACATATCTCTACCATATGAGGTTAAAAATCCAGGTACTGCATCTATTTTGTTAAATGGTTCAAATTAAAGTATGAAGACCCCAGCTATCAGAAGGACGAAATAGCTCAGTTGGGAGAGCGTTAGACTGAAGATCTAAAGGTCCCTGGTTCAATCCCGGGTTTCGGCACAGTTGAGAGGTTCCTTGCTTCTAACAAAATAGGTCTTGGAATCAGCTGTAGTACTTTTTCTCTATTCATCAAATTTTTTCCAACTGATCTACAACACAATCAATTTAACATAGACTTTGCTTTATGTCCTCCTTCTAAACTTGCTTCCACCTCTCTTACCTTCAGGTTTGACAATGAATATTTCCCATTTCATGCTTTTTTGTAAAGTAAACTCTTGTCTGCATTACCTTCCACTTCCCCTTGAACACAGATGTCAGTAGTCAGATGACATTGCTTACCTACTCATGCCAAATATATCTGGGTAATATAGTGCTAGTCCATTCAGAGTTAAAAAAACAACTACCTAACCTGGATCCCAAAAATGCTATTTACCCATTGCACCAGTTAATTGCGGAATGATACAGGACTCCTTAAAACATATCTCTACCATATGAGGTTAAAAATCCAGGTCCTGCATCTATTTTGTTAAATGGTTTAAATTAAAGTATGAAGACCACAGCTATAAACAGGCCGAAATAGCTCAGTTGGGAGAGCGTTAGACTGAAGATCTAAAGGTCCCTGGATCAATCCCGGGTTTCGGCACAGTTGAGAGGATCCTTGCTTCTAACAAAATATGTCTTGGAATCAGCTGTAGTACTTTTTCTCTATTCATCAAATTTTTTCCAACTGATCTACAACACAATCAATTTAACATAGACTTTGCTTTATGTCCTCCTTCTAAACTTGCTTCCACCTCTCTTACCTTCAGGTTTGACAATGAATATTTCCCATTTCATGCTTTTTTGTAAAGTAAACTCTTGTCTGCATTACCTTCCACTTCCCCTTGAACACAGATGTCAGTAGTCAGATGACATTGCTTACCTACTCATGCCAAATATATCTGGGTAATATAGTGCTAGTCCATTCAGAGTTAAAAAAACAACTACCTAACCTGGATCCCAAAAATGCTATTTGCCCATTGCACCAGTTAATTGCGGAATGATACAGGACTCCTTAAAACATATCTCTACCATATGAGGTTAAAAATCCAGGTCCTGCATCTATTTTGTTAAATGGTTTAAATTAAAGTATGAAGACCACAGCTGTAAGCAGGCCGCAATATCTCAGTTGGGAGAGTGTTAGACTGAAGATCTAAAGGTCCCTGGTTCAATCCTGGGTTTCGGCACAGTTGAGAGGTTCCTTGCTTCTAACAAAATAGGTCTTGGAATCAGCTGTAGTACTTTTTTCTCTATCAACATTTTTATCAACTGATCTACAAAATGATCAATTCAACATAGACTTTGCTTTCTGTCCTCCTTTTAAACTTTCTTCCACCTATCTTGCCTTCAGGTTTGACAATGAATGTTTCCCATTTCGTCCTTTTTTGTAAAGTAAACTCTTTTCTGCATCACATTCCACTTCCCCTTGAACACAGATGTCAGTAGTCAGATGACATTGCTTACCTACTCATGCCAAATATATCTAGGTAATATAGTGCTAGTCCATTCAGAGTTAAAAAAACAACTACCTAACCTGGATCGAAAAAAATTCTATTTACCCATTGCACCAGTTAACTGGGGAATGATACAGGACTCCTTAAAACGTATCTCTACCATATGAGGTTAAAAATCCAGGTACTGCATCTATTTTGTTAAATGGTTCCCATTAAAGTATGAAGACCCCAGCTATCAGAAGGACGAAATAGCTCAGTTGGGAGAGCGTTAGACTGAAGATCTAAAGGTCCCTGGTTCAATCCCGGGTTTCGGCACAGTTGAGAGGTTCCTTGCTTCTAACAAAATAGGTCTTGGAATCAGCTGTAGTACTTTTTCTCTATTCATCAAATTTTTTCCAACCGATCTACAACACAATCAATTTAACATAGACTTTGCTTTATGTCCTCCTTCTAAACTTGCTTCCACCTCTCTTACCTTCAGGTTTGACAATGAATATTTCCCGTTTCATGCTTTTTTGTAAAGTAAACTCTTGTCTGCATTACCTTCCACTTCCCCTTGAACACAGATGTCAGTAGTCAGATGACATTGCTTACCTACTCATGCCAAATATATCTGGGTAATATAGTGCTAGTCCATTCAGAGTTAAAAAAACAACTACCTAACCTGGATCCCAAAAATGCTATTTGCCCATTGCACCAGTTAATTGCGGAATGATACAGGACTCCTTAAAACATATCTCTACCATATGAGGTTAAAAATCCAGGTCCTGCATCTATTTTGTTAAATGGTTTAAATTAAAGTATGAAGACCACAGCTATAAGCAGGCCGCAATAGCTCAGTTGGGAGAGCGTTAGACTGAAGATCTAAAGGTCCCTGGTTCAATCCTGGGTTTCGGCACAGTTGAGAGGTTCCTTGCTTCTAACAAAATAGGTCTTGGAATCAGCTGTATTACTTTTTTCTCTATCAACATTTTTATCAACTGATCTACAAAATGATCAATTCAACATAGACTTTGCTTTCTGTCCTCCTTTTAAACTTTCTCCCACCTATCTTGCCTTCAGGTTTGACTATGAATGTTTTCCATTTCGTCCTTTTTTGTAAAGTAAACTCTTGTCTGCATCACATTCCACTTCCCCTTGAACACAGATGTCAGTAGTCAGATGACATTGCTTACCTACTCATGCCAAATATATCTGGGTAATATAGTGCTAGTCCATTCAGAGTTAAAAAAACAACTACCTAACCTGGATCCCAAAAATGCTATTTACCCATTGCACCAGTTAATTGCGGAATGATACAGGACTCCTTAAAACATATATCTACCATATGAGGTTAAAAATCCAGGTCCTGCATCTATTTTGTTAAATCGTTTAAATTAAAGTATGAAGACCACAGCTATAAGCAGGCCGAAATAGCTCAGTTGGGAGTGCGTTAGACTGAAGATCTAAAGGTCCCTGGTTCAATCCCGGGTTTCGGCACAGTTGAGAGGTTCCTTGCTTCTAACAAAATAGGTCTTGGAATCAGCTGTAGTACTTTTTCTCTATTCATCAAATTTTTTCCAACTGATCTACAACACAATCAATGTAACATAGACTTTGCTTTATGTCCTCCTTCTAAACTTGCTTCCACCTCTCTTACCTTCAGGTTTGACAATGAATATTTCCCATTTCATGCTTTTTTGTAAAGTAAACTCTTGTCTGCATTACCTTCCACTTCCCCTTGAACACAGATGTCAGTAGTCAGATGACATTGCTTACCTACTCATGCCAAATATATCTGGGTAATATAGTGCTAGTCCATTCAGAGTTAAAAAAACAACTACCTAACCTGGATCCCAAAAATGCTATTTGCCCATTGCACCAGTTAATTGCGGAATGATACAGGACTCCTTAAAACATATCTCTACCATATGAGGTTAAAAATCCAGGTCCTGCATCTATTTTGTTAAATGGTTTAAATTAAAGTATGAAGACCACAGCTGTAAGCAGGCCGCAATATCTCAGTTGGGAGAGTGTTAGACTGAAGATCTAAAGGTCCCTGGTTCAATCCTGGGTTTCGGCACAGTTGAGAGGTTCCTTGCTTCTAACAAAATAGGTCTTGGAATCAGCTGTAGTACTTTTTTCTCTATCAACATTTTTATCAACTGATCTACAAAATGATCAATTCAACATAGACTTTGCTTTCTGTCCTCCTTTTAAACTTTCTTCCACCTATCTTGCCTTCAGGTTTGACAATGAATGTTTCCCATTTCGTCCTTTTTTGTAAAGTAAACTCTTTTCTGCATCACATTCCACTTCCCCTTGAACACAGATGTCAGTAGTCAGATGACATTGCTTACCTACTCATGCCAAATATATCTAGGTAATATAGTGCTAGTCCATTCAGAGTTAAAAAAACAACTACCTAACCTGGATCCCAAAAATGCTATTTACCCATTGCACCAGTTAACTGGGGAATGATACAGGACTCCTTAAAACATATCTCTACCATATGAGGTTAAAAATCCAGGTACTGCATCTATTTTGTTAAATGGTTCAAATTAAAGTATGAAGACCCCAGCTATCAGAAGGACGAAATAGCTCAGTTGGGAGAGCGTTAGACTGAAGATCTAAAGGTCCCTGGTTCAATCCCGGGTTTCGGCACAGTTGAGAGGTTCCTTGCTTCTAACAAAATAGGTCTTGGAATCAGCTGTAGTACTTTTTCTCTATTCATCAAATTTTTTCCAACTGATCTACAACACAATCAATTTAACATAGACTTTGCTTTATGTCCTCCTTCTAAACTTGCTTCCACCTCTCTTACCTTCAGGTTTGACAATGAATATTTCCCATTTCATGCTTTTTTGTAAAGTAAACTCTTGTCTGCATTACCTTCCACTTCCCCTTGAACACAGATGTCAGTAGTCAGATGACATTGCTTACCTACTCATGCCAAATATATCTGGGTAATATAGTGCTAGTCCATTCAGAGTTAAAAAAACAACTACCTAACCTGGATCCCAAAAATGCTATTTACCCATTGCACCAGTTAATTGCGGAATGATACAGGACTCCTTAAAACATATCTCTACCATATGAGGTTAAAAATCCAGGTCCTGCATCTATTTTGTTAAATGGTTTAAATTAAAGTATGAAGACCACAGCTATAAACAGGCCGAAATAGCTCAGTTGGGAGAGCGTTAGACTGAAGATCTAAAGGTCCCTGGATCAATCCCGGGTTTCGGCACAGTTGAGAGGATCCTTGCTTCTAACAAAATATGTCTTGGAATCAGCTGTAGTACTTTTTCTCTATTCATCAAATTTTTTCCAACTGATCTACAACACAATCAATTTAACATAGACTTTGCTTTATGTCCTCCTTCTAAACTTGCTTCCACCTCTCTTACCTTCAGGTTTGACAATGAATATTTCCCATTTCATGCTTTTTTGTAAAGTAAACTCTTGTCTGCATTACCTTCCACTTCCCCTTGAACACAGATGTCAGTAGTCAGATGACATTGCTTACCTACTCATGCCAAATATATCTGGGTAATATAGTGCTAGTCCATTCAGAGTTAAAAAAACAACTACCTAACCTGGATCCCAAAAATGCTATTTGCCCATTGCACCAGTTAATTGCGGAATGATACAGGACTCCTTAAAACATATCTCTACCATATGAGGTTAAAAATCCAGGTCCTGCATCTATTTTGTTAAATGGTTTAAATTAAAGTATGAAGACCACAGCTGTAAGCAGGCCGCAATATCTCAGTTGGGAGAGTGTTAGACTGAAGATCTAAAGGTCCCTGGTTCAATCCTGGGTTTCGGCACAGTTGAGAGGTTCCTTGCTTCTAACAAAATAGGTCTTGGAATCAGCTGTAGTACTTTTTTCTCTATCAACATTTTTATCAACTGATCTACAAAATGATCAATTCAACATAGACTTTGCTTTCTGTCCTCCTTTTAAACTTTCTTCCACCTATCTTGCCTTCAGGTTTGACAATGAATGTTTCCCATTTCGTCCTTTTTTGTAAAGTAAACTCTTTTCTGCATCACATTCCACTTCCCCTTGAACACAGATGTCAGTAGTCAGATGACATTGCTTACCTACTCATGCCAAATATATCTAGGTAATATAGTGCTAGTCCATTCAGAGTTAAAAAAACAACTACCTAACCTGGATCGAAAAAAATTCTATTTACCCATTGCACCAGTTAACTGGGGAATGATACAGGACTCCTTAAAACGTATCTCTACCATATGAGGTTAAAAATCCAGGTACTGCATCTATTTTGTTAAATGGTTCCCATTAAAGTATGAAGACCCCAGCTATCAGAAGGACGAAATAGCTCAGTTGGGAGAGCGTTAGACTGAAGATCTAAAGGTCCCTGGTTCAATCCCGGGTTTCGGCACAGTTGAGAGGTTCCTTGCTTCTAACAAAATAGGTCTTGGAATCAGCTGTAGTACTTTTTCTCTATTCATCAAATTTTTTCCAACCGATCTACAACACAATCAATTTAACATAGACTTTGCTTTATGTCCTCCTTCTAAACTTGCTTCCACCTCTCTTACCTTCAGGTTTGACAATGAATATTTCCCGTTTCATGCTTTTTTGTAAAGTAAACTCTTGTCTGCATTACCTTCCACTTCCCCTTGAACACAGATGTCAGTAGTCAGATGACATTGCTTACCTACTCATGCCAAATATATCTGGGTAATATAGTGCTAGTCCATTCAGAGTTAAAAAAACAACTACCTAACCTGGATCCCAAAAATGCTATTTGCCCATTGCACCAGTTAATTGCGGAATGATACAGGACTCCTTAAAACATATCTCTACCATATGAGGTTAAAAATCCAGGTCCTGCATCTATTTTGTTAAATGGTTTAAATTAAAGTATGAAGACCACAGCTATAAGCAGGCCGCAATAGCTCAGTTGGGAGAGCGTTAGACTGAAGATCTAAAGGTCCCTGGTTCAATCCTGGGTTTCGGCACAGTTGAGAGGTTCCTTGCTTCTAACAAAATAGGTCTTGGAATCAGCTGTATTACTTTTTTCTCTATCAACATTTTTATCAACTGATCTACAAAATGATCAATTCAACATAGACTTTGCTTTCTGTCCTCCTTTTAAACTTTCTCCCACCTATCTTGCCTTCAGGTTTGACTATGAATGTTTTCCATTTCGTCCTTTTTTGTAAAGTAAACTCTTGTCTGCATCACATTCCACTTCCCCTTGAACACAGATGTCAGTAGTCAGATGACATTGCTTACCTACTCATGCCAAATATATCTGGGTAATATAGTGCTAGTCCATTCAGAGTTAAAAAAACAACTACCTAACCTGGATCCCAAAAATGCTATTTACCCATTGCACCAGTTAACTGGGGAATGATACAGGACTCCTTAAAACATATCTCTACCATATGAGGTTAAAAATCCAGGTCCTGCATCTATTTTGTTAAATGGTTCAAATTAAAGTATGAAGACCCCAGCTGTCAGAAGGCCGAAATAGCTCAGTTGGGAGAGCGTTAGACTGAAGATCTAAAGGTACCTGGTTCAATCCTGGGTTTCGGCACAGTTGAGAGGTTCCTTGCTTCTAACAAAATAGGTCTTGGAATCAGCTGTAGTTCTTTTTCTCTATTCATCAAATTTTTTCCAACTGATCTACAACACAATCAATTTAACATAGACTTTGCTTTATGTCCTCCTTCTAAACTTGCTTCCACCTCTCTTACCTTCAGGTTTGACAATGAATATTTCCCATTTCATGCTTTTTTGTAAAGTAAACTCTTGTCTGCATTACCTTCCACTTCCCCTTGAACACAGATGTCAGTAGTCAGATGACATTGCTTACCTACTCATGCCAAATATATCTGGGTAATATAGTGCTAGTCCATTCAGAGTTAAAAAAACAACTACCTAACCTGGATCCCAAAAATGCTATTTACCCATTGCACCAGTTAATTGCGGAATGATACAGGACTCCTTAAAACATATCTCTACCATATGAGGTTAAAAAACCAGGTCCTGCATCTATTTTGTTAAATGGTTTAAATTGAAGTATGAAGACCACAGCTATAAGCAGGCCGAAATAGCTCAGTTGGGAGAGCGTTAGACTGAAGATCTAAAGGTCCCTGGTTCAATCCCAGGTTTCGGCACAGTTGAGAGGTTCCTTGCTTCTAACAAAACAGGTCTTGGAATCAGCTGTAGTACTTTTTCTCTATTCATCAAATTTTTTCCAACTGATCTACAACACAATCAATTTAACATAGACTTTGCTTTATGTCCTCCTTCTAAACTTGCTTCCACCTCTCTTACCTTCAGGTATGACAATGAATATTTCCCATTTCATGCTTTTTTGTAAAGTAAACTCTTGTCTGCATTACCTTCCACTTTCCCTTGAACACAGATGTCAGTAGTCAGCTGACATTGCTTACCTACTCATGCCAAATATATCTGGGTAATATAGTGCTAGTCCATTCAGAGTTAAAAAAACAACTACCTAACCTGGATCCCAAAAATGCTATTTACCCATTGCACCAGTTAATTGCGGAATGATACAGGACTCCTTAAAACATATATCTACCATATGAGGTTAAAAATCCAGGTCCTGCATCTATTTTGTTAAATCGTTTAAATTAAAGTATGAAGACCACAGCTATAAGCAGGCCGAAATAGCTCAGTTGGGAGTGCGTTAGACTGAAGATCTAAAGGTCCCTGGTTCAATCCCGGGTTTCGGCACAGTTGAGAGGTTCCTTGCTTCTAACAAAATAGGTCTTGGAATCAGCTGTAGTACTTTTTCTCTATTCATCAAATTTTTTCCAACTGATCTACAACACAATCAATTTAACATAGACTTTGCTTTATGTCCTCCTTCTAAACTTGCTTCCACCTCTCTTACCTTCAGGTTTGACAATTAATATTTCCCATTTCATGCTTTTTTGTAAAGTAAACTCTTGTCTGCATTACCTTCCACTTCCCCTTGAACACAGATGTCAGTAGTCAGATGACATTGCTTACCTACTCATGCCAAATATATCTGGGTAATATAGTGCTAGTCCATTCAGAGTTAAAAAAACAACTACCTAACCTGGATCCCAAGAATGCTATTTGCCCATTGCACCAGTTAATTGCGGAATGATACAGGACTCCTTAAAACATATCTCTACCATATGAGGTTAAAAATCCAGGTTCTGCATCTATTTTGTTAAATGGTTTCAATTAAAGTATGAAGACCACAGCTATAAGCAGGCTGCAATAGCTCAGTTGGGAGAGCGTTAGACTGAAGATCTAAAGGTCCCTGGTTCAATCCCGGGTTTCGGCACAGTTGAGAGGTTCCTTGCTTCTAACAAAATAGGTCTTGGAATCAGCTGTAGTACTTTTTTCTCTATCAACATTTTTATCAACTGATCTACAAAATGATCAATTCAACATAGACTTTGCTTTCTGTCCTCCTTTTAAACTTTCTTCCACCTATCTTGCCTTCAGGTTTGACAATGAATGTTTCCCATTTCGTCCTTTTTTGTAAAGTAAACTCTTGTCTGCATCACATTCCACTTCCCCTTGAACACAGATGTCAGTAGTCAGATGACATTGCTTACCTACTCATGCCAAATATATCTAGGTAATATAGTGCTAGTCCATTCAGAGTTAAAAAAACAACTACCTAACCTGGATCCCAAAAATGCTATTTGCCCATTGCACCAGTTAATTGCGAAATGATACAGGACTCCTTAAAACATATCTCTACCATATGAGGTTAAAAATCCAGGTCCTGCATCTATTTTGTTAAATGGTTTAAATTAAAGTATGAAGACCACAGCTATAAGCAGGCTGCAATAGCTCAGTTGGGAGAGCGTTAGACTGAAGATATAAAGGTCCCTGGTTCAATCCCGGTTTTCGGCACAGTCGAGAGGTTCCTTGCTTCTAACAAAATAGTTCTTGGAATCAGCTGTAGTACTTTTTCTCTACTCATCAAATTTTTTCCAACTGATCTACAACACAATCAATTTAACATAGACTTTGCTTTATGTCCTCCTTCTAAACTTGCTTCCACCTCTCTTACCTTCAGGTTTGACAATGAACATTTCCCATTTCATGCTTTTTTGTAAAGTAAACTCTTGTCTGCATTACCTTCCACTTCCCCTTGAACACAGATGTCAGTAGTCAGCTGACATTGCTTACCTACTCGTGCCAAATATATCTGGGTAATATAGTGCTAGTCCATTCAGAGTTAAAAAAGACAACTACCTAACCTGGATCCCAAAAATGCTATTTACCCATTGCACCAGTTAATTGCGGAATGATACAGGACTCCTTAAAACATATCTCACCATATGAGGTTAAAAATCCAGGTCCTGCATCTATTTTGTTAAATGGTTTAAATTAAAGTATGAAGACCACTGCTATAAGCAGGCCGAAATAGCTAAGTTGGGAGAGCGTTAGACTGAAGATCTAAAGGTCCCTGGTTCAATCCCGGTTGTCGGCACAGTTGAGAGGTTCCTTGCTTCTAACAAAATAGGTCTTGGAATCAGCTGTAGTACTTTTTTCTCTATCAACATTTTTATCAACTGATCTACAAAATGATCAATTCAACATAGACTTTGCTTTCTGTCCTCCTTTTAAACTTTCTTCCACCTATCTTGCCTTCAGGTTTGACTATGAATGTTTTCCATTTCGTCCTTTTTTGTAAAGTAAACTCTTGTCTGCATCACATTCCACTTCCCCTTGAACACAGATGTCAGTAGTCAGATGACATTGCTTACCTACTCATGCCAAATATATCTGGGTAATATAGTGCTAGTCCATTCAGAGTTAAAAAAACAACTACCTAACCTGGACCCCAAAAATGCTATTTACCCATTGCACCAGTTAACTGGGGAATGATACAGGACTCCTTAAAACAGGGGTCTCCAACCCTGGTCCTGGCGAGCACCTCCCAGGCCGGATTTTTGGGATATCCCCATCTGGGGAATCACGGTTCGATCCCCGGCGCCGGCGGCAGATCAGAGTGCCCAGGACGGGGTCCGCGGGTCCCGGGCAGTCCTCCCTTCGGGCGTCCGTGCCTGAGAGCTCCGGTGGTCCACGCCGCGCCTGAGGCCCAGCCGGGGTCCCGGAGCCCTGCCTTGCGTGGGCAGGCAGGCAGGCAGGAGCCCTACCGCGAAGGCTCGGGGTGGGAAGCACTTTCGATCCCAGCCATCTGGTCTCACGCAATGCTTTCCAATGGGGCGACCAGGTGGCCGGGGTTCCCTGGAAGTCCCGATGAGGTGCCATTTGCCTCCCCGATGCCAGCGAGGGCTCCAGGAGGTCGGGTACTTTCGCGCCTTGGGTCCCCTCTGTCACCTCATGTGCACGGATTAAAAGAAAAGAGGGTAATTTTCCTCCGGATTACTAGGGAGAGGGTCAGTCAGACCGCCGTGTGGTCTGGTGATTCTGAATCAGGGGAAGGCAGGACACCCCTCCCAGGCTGGTGAGTGGGACTCCATGATTGGAATAGGCACCGAGGCGAAAATTATCAGTTCCGTGGGATTTTGAGCCCAAGACCCGCCGAGGCGGGGAATCGAACCCTGGTCCCGGGCTAGACCTCTGCATCAGGGTCTGACTCGCTAACCATTGAGCCACACTTCTCCACTGCATGGCCGAGTGCCTGGGACGGGCCTTCACTTTCGCGTCAGCCCTGCAGATGGTCTTTCCTGTCCGTTGCCACCGCGGACGGTCTTTCCCGTCCGCCATCATAATCGGCCCCATCGTCCCTGGCTATGTTAAGGCTATGTTAAGGGTGACCCGTTAAGCCTGGGGTAAATTAGGATGGCGGATGGTCTTTCCCGTCCGCCGCGGACGGAGGCAGGCAGGAAAGGCAGGCAGGAGCCCTACCACGAAGGCTCGGGGTGTGAAGCACTTTCGATCCCGGCCATCTGGTCGCACGGTACCGCTCGGGCATCTGGTCGCACGCAATGCTTTCCGATGGGGGAGACCAGATGGCCAAACTTCCCTGGAAGTCCCGATGAGGTGCCATTTGCCTCCCGGATCCCAGCGAGGGCTCCAGGAGGTCGGGTACTTTTGCGCCTTGGGTCCCCTCTGTCACCTCGAGTGCACGGATTACAAGAAAGGGGGGTAATTTTCCTCCGGATTAGTAGGGAGAGGGTCAGTCAGACCTCCGTGTGGTCTTGCGATTCTGAATCAGGGGAAGGCAGGACCCGGGCATGCCCGCCGGGGCCCCCAGGGGCCCGGGTACGTACCTGCCGCTCAGCCCCCTTGCCGATGGGCCTTTTCCTCCGAGTTTGCTCAGGCAGGCCTCCGCGAGGTCTGGCCATGCTGAGACGGGGCCAGGCAGCACCCGGGCCAGCCCGCCGGGGCCCCCAGGGGCCCGGGAACGCACCTGCCTCTCAGCCCCTTCCCGATGGTTCCTTTTCTCCGAGTTTTTTTCCTACATTCCGACCTCCGATAGGTCCGGTGGTTCTGAATCCGGGGAAGGCAGGACCCGGGCCCGCCCGCCGGGGCCCCCAGGGGCCAGGGTACGCACCTGCCTCTCAGCCCCATCGCCGATGGGCCTTTTCCTCCGAGTTTGCTCAGGCAGGCCTCCGCGAGGTCTGGCCATGCTGAGACAGGGCCAGGCAGCACCCGGGCCCGCCTGCCTGTGCTGGCGGTCCCCTTCCTGGGGACCAGATGGGATGTGCCCCGAACAAAACACCTCCCAGGCATCCGGGGCTCCCTCCTCCGACCCGCGGCGTGGGGAAGAGCCTGGGACGGGCTCCATGGGTCCTGGGACGGGCTCCATGGGTCCCGGGCCCTGCAACCCCAGAGCCCTGCTGCTCTGGAGCCCTGCAGCCCGCGAGCCCTGGAGCCCTGGAGCCCTGGAGCCCTGGAGCCCTGGAGCCCTGGAGCCCTGGAGCCCTGGAGCCCTGGAGCCCTGGAGCCCCGGAGCCCCGGAGCCCCGGAGCCCTGCAGCCGTGGAGCCCTGCAGTCCCCGAGCCCTGCAGTCCCATAGCCCAGGGGCCCCGCAGCTCCTGAGCCCTACAGGCCCGGGGCAGACAGATTGGCGTCATTTCGTTCCTGGCCATCTGGTCGCCCCTCTCGCCTCGGCCATCTGGTCGCCCGCGAAGCTTTCCTATGGTGTG
>NC_141696.1:1531830696-1531838196 GCF_964263255.1 Lissotriton vulgaris | reverse complement strand
GGGCTCGGGTTCCCTCCGGCAGGCCCTGGGGTGCGGGAACTACTCCGTCCTGCAAGCCGGTCCGGGCGCCGGGGACGGAGGGTCCACCAGGGCCCAGGGAGGCTCTCGGGGCAGGCAGATTAGCGTCCTTTCGGTCCCCGCCATCGGGTCGGCCCTCTCCCCTCGGCCATCTGGTCGCCTGCAAAGCTTTCCTATGGGGCGACTAGATGGCCGGGCTTCCCTGGAAGTCCCGATGGGGTGCCATTTGCCTCCCGGATCCCAGCCTGGGCTCCAGGAGGTCAGGCAAGTTTGCGCCCTGGGTCCCCTCTGTCACCTCGAGTGCACGGATTACAAGAAAGAAGGGTAATTTTCCTCCGGATTAGTAGGTGCAAGGGTATGCCCAAACACCCTCCCGGGGCTGGTGGTTCCCTGCCGGGGACCAGATGGGATGTGCCCCGGGCAACACCTCCCAGGTGTCCGGGGCTCCCTCCTCCGACCCGCGGCGTGGGGAAGAGCCCGGGACGGGCTCCATGGGTCCCGGGCCCTGCAACCCCGGAGCCCCGGAGCCCTGCTGCCCTGGAGCCCTGGAGCCCTGCAGCCCCCGAGCCCTGGAGCCCAGCAGCCCCAGAGCCCTGCTGCCCTGCAGCCCCCGAGCCCTGGAGCCCAGCAGCCCGGGAGCCCCGGAGCCCTGCAGCCCCGGAGCCCCGCAGCCCCGGAGCCCCGGAGCCGTCGAGCCCTGCGGCCCCCCGAGCCCTACAGGCACGGGGCAGGCAGATTGGGCGTCATTTCGGTCCCGGCCATCTGGTCTCCAGGATCGCCTCGGCCATCTGGTCGCCCGCCATGCTTTCCTATGGGGGCGACTAGATGGCCGGACTTCCCTGGAAGTCCCGATGAGGTGCCATTCGCCTCCCGGACCCCAGCAAGGGCTCCAGGAGGTCGGGCACCTTTGCGCCCTGGGTCCCCTCTGTCACCTCGCGTGCACGGATTTCAAGAAAGGAGGGTCATTTTCCTCTGGATTACTAGGGGCAAGGGTATGCCCAGGCACCCTCCCCGTGCTGGCGGTCCCCTGCCGGGGACCAGATGGGATGTGCTCCGGGCAACACCTCCCAGGTGTCCGGGGCTCCCTCCTCCGACCCGCTGCGTGGGGAAGAGCCCGGGACGGGCTCCATGGGTCCCGGGCCCTGCAACCCCGGAGCCCTGCTGCCCTGGAGCCCTGCAGCCCCCGAGCCCTGGAGCCCAGCAGCCCCGGAGCCCTGCAGCCCCCAAGCCCTGGAGCCCAGCAGCCCCGGAGCCCTGCAGCCCCGGAGCCCCGGAGCCCCGGAGCCCTGCAGCCGTCGAGCCCTGCAGCCCCCGAGCCCCCGAGCCCTACAGGCCCGGGGCAGGCAGATTGGGCGTCATTTCGGTCCCGGCCATCTGGTCTCCAGGATCGCCTCGGCCATCTGGTCTCCCGCAATGCTTTCCTATGGGTGCGACCAGATGGCCGGCCTTCCCTGGAAGTCCCGATGGAGTGCCATTCGCCTCCCGGACCCCAGCAAGGGCTCCAGGAGGTCGGGCACATTTGCGCCCTGGGTCCCCTCTGTCACCTTGTGTGCTCAGATTACAAGAAATGGGGGTAATTTTTCTCCGGATTGGTAGGGACAAGGTATTCTGGGACCCCCCTTGGCCTAGCGGTCCTCCGCCGGCAGCTGGACATGCCAGGATGCCGCCCCAGCCCCGGATCCGTCCCTGGGCCTGCCGCGTGGCAGGAAGCCCTGGATGGGGTCCGGGGGGCCCCGGCCGGGCCCCGGGTTGGGTGCTACGGCCCTGGGCCCTGTCCCTCGGCCTGCCACACTGCCAAAGGCCTGAGACAGGGCTCCGCTGTGCCCGGGAAGCCTCCCCTTGCTGGGCTGAGTTCAGGAGCTTCGGCCGGGGCCCCCCGAGGGCCCGGGGAGGGCGGCCTCCCCATCCCGGGCTCTGTCCTTAGTCCTGCTGCGTGGCAGGGTGCCCGGGACGGTGGTCCGGAGGGCCTGGGAAGGCGTCCCCTGCGTCTCCGTGCATCAAAGCCTAGGCTGGGTCCAGGGGCCCGTCCGGGCCCCAGGTCGGGTGCCACGGCCCTGGGCCTCCGGTCCCCACCTTGCCGTTCCCTGGCGCCAGCTCCCTTTTTCGTCGGGGCACAGAGTGGCACCGGCTGGCTTGACTCTCGTGCCCGGCCATCTGTTCTCTGGGATCCCCTCGGCCATCTGGTCTCCGGGATCCCCTCGGGCATCTGGTCTCCCGGATCCCCTCGGCCATCTGGTCTCCAGGATCGCCTCGGCCATCTGGTCTCCCGCAATGCTTTCTTATGGAAGCGACCAGATGGCCGAACTTCCCTGGAAGTCCCGATGAGGTGCCATTTGCCTCCCGGATCCCAGCGAGGGCTCCAGGAGGTCGGGTACCTTCGCGCCTTGGGTCCCCTATGTCACTCGGTGCGCACGGATTCGAAGAAAGAGGGGTAGCCTTCCTCCGGATTACTAGGGACAAGGTATGCCCAGACACTTCTTGCAGTTCTCTGCCCGAGGGGAACGACCAGATGAGATGTGCCTGGGAAAAAACCTCCCTTCTCCAGGAGGCCAACGGCATGGCAAAATACCCGGGAAGGGCTCAACGGGTCCCGGGCAGACCTCCCCCGGGCGTCCGGGGCACCCACCGGGCAGACCTCCCCCGGGGCACCCATCTCCAGGGGGCCAACGGCATGGCAAAGTACCCGGGAAGGGCTCCACGGGTCCCGGGCAGACCTCCCCCAGGCGTCCGGGGCACCCATCTCCAGGAGGCCAACGGCATGCAAAGTACCCGGGAAGGGCTCCACGGGTCCCGGGCAGACCTCCCCCGGGCGTCCGGGGCACCCATCTCCAGGAGGCCAACGGCATGGCAAAGTACCCGGGAAGGGCTTCACGGGTCCCGGGCAGACCTCCCCCAGGCGTCTGGGGCACCCACCGGGCAGACCGCCCCCAGACGCGTCCGGGGTACCCATCTCCAGGAGGCCAACGGCATGGCAAATTACCCGGGAAGGGCTCCACGGGTCCCGGGCAGTCCTCCCCCCCCCGGGCGTACAGATTCGGGCGGATGTGCTTTTACGAACCGGATCGGAATCGGCCCAAATAATAATAATCCACATTTGTAAAGCGCACAGTCACCCGTAAGGGTCGCTGGGGGCCGTCGGGAAGATTAAGCAAGCTATTGCCCAGAGTGAAATGGTGCTGGGCTTTTCTGCCGCCGGCGCCGGGGATCGAACCGTGATCTCCAGATTCCGGAGTCAGCCGCCCTAGCCGCGGCGTCAGCTATTCCCCAGAGTGAAATGGTGCTGGGCTTTTCTGCCGCCGGCGCCGGGGATCGAACCGTGATCTCCAGATTCCGGAGTCAGCCGCCCCAGCCGCGGCGTCAGCTATTTCCCAGAGTCAAATGGTGCTGGGCTTTTCTGCCGCCGGCGCCGGGGATCGAACCGTGATCTCCAGATTCCGGAGTCAGCCGCCCTAGCCGCGGTGTCAGCTTTTTCCCAGAGTGAAATGGTGCTGGGCTTTTCTGCCGCCGGCGCCGGGGATCGAACCGTGATCTCCAGATTTCGGAGTCAGCCGCGGCGTCAGCTATTTCCCAGAGTCACATGGTGCTGGGCTTTTCTGCCGCCGGAGCCGGGGATCGAACCGTGATTCCCCAGATTGGGATATCCCAAAAATCCGGCATGGTAGGTGCTCGCCAGGACCAGGGTTGGAGACCCCTGGGCAGTCAACGCGCAATCTGCTGGGTTCGACTCCGATCCGTGTCAGAAGGTCTGTGTCAGGGGTCTCCAACCCTGGTCCTGGCGAGCACCTCCCAGGCCGGATTTTTGGGATATCCCCATCTGGGGAATCACGGTTCGATCCCCGGCGCCGGCGGCAGATCAGAGTGCCCAGGACGGGGTCCGCGGGTCCCGGGCAGTCCTCCCTTCGGGCGTCCGTGCCTGAGAGCTCCGGTGGTCCACGCCGCGCCTGAGGCCCAGCCGGGGTCCCGGAGCCCTGCCTTGCGTGGGCAGGCAGGCAGGCAGGAGCCCTACCGCGAAGGCTCGGGGTGGGAAGCACTTTCGATCCCAGCCATCTGGTCTCACGCAATGCTTTCCAATGGGGCGACCAGGTGGCCGGGGTTCCCTGGAAGTCCCGATGAGGTGCCATTTGCCTCCCCGATGCCAGCGAGGGCTCCAGGAGGTCGGGTACTTTCGCGCCTTGGGTCCCCTCTGTCACCTCATGTGCACGGATTAAAAGAAAAGAGGGTAATTTTCCTCCGGATTACTAGGGAGAGGGTCAGTCAGACCGCCGTGTGGTCTGGTGATTCTGAATCAGGGGAAGGCAGGACACCCCTCCCAGGCTGGTGAGTGGGACTCCATGATTGGAATAGGCACCGAGGCGAAAATTATCAGTTCCGTGGGATTTTGAGCCCAAGACCCGCCGAGGCGGGGAATCGAACCCTGGTCCCGGGCTAGACCTCTGCATCAGGGTCTGACTCGCTAACCATTGAGCCACACTTCTCCACTGCATGGCCGAGTGCCTGGGACGGGCCTTCACTTTCGCGTCCGCCCTGCAGATGGTCTTTCCTGTCCGTTGCCACCGCGGACGGTCTTTCCCGTCCGCCATCATAATCGGCCCCATCGTCCCTGGCTATGTTAAGGCTATGTTAAGGGTGACCCGTTAAGCCTGGGGTAAATTAGGATGGCGGATGGTCTTTCCCGTCCGCCGCGGACGGAGGCAGGCAGGAAAGGCAGGCAGGAGCCCTACCACGAAGGCTCGGGGTGTGAAGCACTTTCGATCCCGGCCATCTGGTCGCACGGTACCGCTCGGGCATCTGGTCGCACGCAATGCTTTCCGATGGGGGAGACCAGATGGCCAAACTTCCCTGGAAGTCCCGATGAGGTGCCATTTGCCTCCCGGATCCCAGCGAGGGCTCCAGGAGGTCGGGTACTTTTGCGCCTTGGGTCCCCTCTGTCACCTCGAGTGCACGGATTACAAGAAAGGGGGGTAATTTTCCTCCGGATTAGTAGGGAGAGGGTCAGTCAGACCTCCGTGTGGTCTTGCGATTCTGAATCAGGGGAAGGCAGGACCCGGGCATGCCCGCCGGGGCCCCCAGGGGCCCGGGTACGTACCTGCCGCTCAGCCCCCTTGCCGATGGGCCTTTTCCTCCGAGTTTGCTCAGGCAGGCCTCCGCGAGGTCTGGCCATGCTGAGACGGGGCCAGGCAGCACCCGGGCCAGCCCGCCGGGGCCCCCAGGGGCCCGGGAACGCACCTGCCTCTCAGCCCCTTCCCAATGGTTCCTTTTCTCCGAGTTTTTTTCCTACATTCCGACCTCCGATAGGTCCGGTGGTTCTGAATCCGGGGAAGGCAGGACCCGGGCCCGCCCGCCGGGGCCCCCAGGGGCCCGGGTACGCACCTGCCTCTCAGCCCCATCGCCGATGGGCCTTTTCCTCCGAGTTTGCTCAGGCAGGCCTCCGCGAGGTCTGGCCATGCTGAGACAGGGCCAGGCAGCACCCGGGCCCGCCTGCCTGTGCTGGCGGTCCCCTTCCTGGGGACCAGATGGGATGTGCCCCGAACAAAACACCTCCCAGGCATCCGGGGCTCCCTCCTCCGACCCGCGGCGTGGGGAAGAGCCTGGGACGGGCTCCATGGGTCCTGGGACGGGCTCCATGGGTCCCGGGCCCTGCAACCCCAGAGCCCTGCTGCTCTGGAGCCCTGCAGCCCGCGAGCCCTGGAGCCCTGGAGCCCTGGAGCCCTGGAGCCCTGGAGCCCTGGAGCCCTGGAGCCCTGGAGCCCTGGAGCCCTGGAGCCCTGGAGCCCCGGAGCCCCGGAGCCCCGGAGCCCTGCAGCCGTGGAGCCCTGCAGTCCCCGAGCCCTGCAGTCCCATAGCCCAGGGGCCCCGCAGCTCCTGAGCCCTACAGGCCCGGGGCAGACAGATTGGCGTCATTTCGTTCCTGGCCATCTGGTCGCCCCTCTCGCCTCGGCCATCTGGTCGCCCGCGAAGCTTTCCTATGGTGTGACCAGATGGCCGGACTTCCCTGGAAGTCCCGATGGGGTGCCACTCGCCTCCCAGGTCCCAGCGAGGGCTCCAGGAGGTCGGGCACTTTTGCGCCCTGGGTCCCCTCTGTCACCTCGTGTGCACGGATTACAAGAAATGGGGGTAATTTTCCTCCGGATTGGTAGGGACAAGGTATTCTGGGACCCCCCTCGGCCTAGCGGTCCTCAGCCGTCAGCTGGACATGCCAGGATGCCGGCCCAGCCCCGGATCCGTCCCTGGGTCTGCCGCGTGGCAGGAAGCCCTGGATGGGGTCCGGGGGCCCGGCCGGGCCCCGGGTCGGGTGCCCCGGCCCTGGGCCCGGTCCCCCGGCCTGCCGCACTGACAAAGGACCAGGACGTGGTTTCCTTCGAGCCCGGGGAGCCTCCCCTCCATCGGCTGAGTTCAGCAGCTCCGGCCGGGGCCCCTGAGGGCCCGGGGAGGGCGGCCTCCCCATCCCGGGCTCTGTCCTTGGTCCTGCTGCGTGGCAGGGTGCCCGGGACGGGGTCCGGAGGGCCCGGGAAGGCTTCCCCTGCGCCTCCGGGCTTGGGAGCCCAGGGGCCCGGCCGGGCCCCGGGTCGTGTGCTACGGCCCTGGGCGCCGTCCACCGACATGCCACACTGCCAAAGCCCCGGGATGGGGCTCCGTTGTGCCCGGGCAGCCTCCCCTTGCCGGGCTGAGTTCAGGAGCTTCGGCCGGGGCCCCCGAGGGCCCGGGGAGGGCGGCCTCCCCATCCCGGGCTCTGTCCTTGGTCCTGCTGCGTGGCAGGGTGCCCGGGACGGGGTCCGGAGGGCCCGGGGAGGCTTCCCCTGCGCCTCCGGGCCCGGGAGCCCCGGCTGGGTCCAGGGGCCCGGCCGGGCCCCGGGTTGTGTGCTACGGCCCTGGGCGCCGTCCACCGACATGCCACACTGCCAAAGCCCCGGGACGGGGCTCCGTTGTGCCCGGGAAGCCTCCCCTTGCCGGACTGAGTTCAGGAGCTTCGGCCGGGGCCCCCGAGGGCCCGGGGAGGGCGGCCTCCCCATCCCGGGCTCTGTCCTTGGTCCTGCTGTGTGGCAGGGTGCCTGGGACGGGGTCCGGAGGGCCCGGGGAGGCTTCCCCTGCGTCTCCGGGCATTAGAGCCCAGGCTGGGTCCAGGGGCCCGTCCGGGCCCCGGGTCGGGTGCTAGGCCCTGGGCCTCCGGTCCCCAACCCGCCCTTTCCCTGACGCCAGCTCACTTTTTCGTTGGGGCACAGAGTGACATAGGCTGGCTTGACTTTCGTGCCCGGCCATCTGGTCTCTGGGATCCCCTCGGCCATCTGGTCTCCGGGATCCCCTCGGCCATCTGGTCTCCAGGATCCCCTCGGCCATCTGGTCTCCAGGATCGCCTCGGCCATCTGGTCTCCGGCAATGCTTTCCTATGGGGGCGACCAGATGGCCGAACTTCCCTGGAAGTCCCGATGAGGTGCCATTTGCCTCCCGGATCCCAGCGAGGGCTCCAGGAGGTCGGGCACTTTC
>NC_141696.1:1531813196-1531820696 GCF_964263255.1 Lissotriton vulgaris | reverse complement strand
AGCCCTGCAGCCCTGCTGCCCTGCAGCTCCGGAGCCCGTGAGCCCTGGAGCCCCCCGAGGAGCCCTGCAGCCCCGTAGCCCTGGAGCCCCCCCGAGCCCGGCAGCCCTGGAGCCCCCGAGCCCGGCAGCCCCGAAAGCCCGGCAGCCCACGGAGCCCTGCAGCCCCCCCGAGCCCTGTAGCCCTGCAGCCCAGGGGAGGCTCTCCCGGGCCTGGCCTAGGGTTCGGGAGCCGGGCCTTGGACCGGGCCCGGGGCTCGGGTTCCCTCCGGCAGGCCCTGGGGTGCGGGAACTACTCCGTCCTGCAAGCCGGTCCGGGCGCCGGGGACGGAGGGTCCACCAGGGCCCAGGGAGGCTCTCGGGGCAGGCAGATTAGCGTCCTTTCGGTCCCCGCCATCGGGTCGGCCCTCTCCCCTCGGCCATCTGGTCGCCTGCAAAGCTTTCCTATGGGGCGACTAGATGGCCGGGCTTCCCTGGAAGTCCCGATGGGGTGCCATTTGCCTCCCGGATCCCAGCCTGGGCTCCAGGAGGTCAGGCAAGTTTGCGCCCTGGGTCCCCTCTGTCACCTCGAGTGCACGGATTACAAGAAAGAAGGGTAATTTTCCTCCGGATTAGTAGGTGCAAGGGTATGCCCAAACACCCTCCCGGGGCTGGTGGTTCCCTGCCGGGGACCAGATGGGATGTGCCCCGGGCAACACCTCCCAGGTGTCCGGGGCTCCCTCCTCCGACCCGCGGCGTGGGGAAGAGCCCGGGATGGGCTCCATGGGTCCCGGGCCCTGCAACCCCGGAGCCCCGGAGCCCTGCTGCCCTGGAGCCCTGGAGCCCTGCAGCCCCCGAGCCCTGGAGCCCAGCAGCCCCAGAGCCCTGCTGCCCTGCAGCCCCCGAGCCCTGGAGCCCAGCAGCCCGGGAGCCCCGGAGCCCTGCAGCCCCGGAGCCCCGCAGCCCCGGAGCCCCGGAGCCGTCGAGCCCTGCGGCCCCCCGAGCCCTACAGGCACGGGGCAGGCAGATTGGGCGTCATTTCGGTCCCGGCCATCTGGTCTCCAGGATCGCCTCGGCCATCTGGTCGCCCGCCATGCTTTCCTATGGGGGCGACTAGATGGCCGGACTTCCCTGGAAGTCCCGATGAGGTGCCATTCGCCTCCCGGACCCCAGCAAGGGCTCCAGGAGGTCGGGCACGTTTGCGCCCTGGGTCCCCTCTGTCACCTCGCGTGCACGGATTTCAAGAAAGGAGGGTAATTTTCCTCTGGATTACTAGGGGCAAGGGTATGCCCAGGCACCCTCCCCGTGCTGGCGGTCCCCTGCCGGGGACCAGATGGGATGTGCTCCGGGCAACACCTCCCAGGTGTCCGGGGCTCCCTCCTCCGACCCGCGGCGTGGGGAAGAGCCCGGGACGGGCTCCATGGGTCCCGGGCCCTGCAACCCCGGAGCCCTGCTGCCCTGGAGCCCTGCAGCCCCCGAGCCCTGGAGCCCAGCAGCCCCGGAGCCCTGCAGCCCCCAAGCCCTGGAGCCCAGCAGCCCCGGAGCCCTGCAGCCCCGGAGCCCCGGAGCCCCGGAGCCCTGCAGCCGTCGAGCCCTGCAGCCCCCGAGCCCCCGAGCCCTACAGGCCCGGGGCAGGCAGATTGGGCGTCATTTCGGTCCCGGCCATCTGGTCTCCAGGATCGCCTCGGCCATCTGGTCTCCCGCAATGCTTTCCTATGGGTGCGACCAGATGGCCGGCCTTCCCTGGAAGTCCCGATGGAGTGCCATTCGCCTCCCGGACCCCAGCAAGGGCTCCAGGAGGTCGGGCACATTTGCGCCCTGGGTCCCCTCTGTCACCTTGTGTGCTCAGATTACAAGAAATGGGGGTAATTTTCCTCCGGATTGGTAGGGACAAGGTATTCTGGGACCCCCCTTGGCCTAGCGGTCCTCCGCCGGCAGCTGGACATGCCAGGATGCCGCCCCAGCCCCGGATCCGTCCCTGGGCCTGCCGCGTGGCAGGAAGCCCTGGATGGGGTCCGGGGGGCCCCGGCCGGGCCCCGGGTTGGGTGCTACGGCCCTGGGCCCTGTCCCTCGGCCTGCCACACTGCCAAAGGCCTGAGACAGGGCTCCGCTGTGCCCGGGAAGCCTCCCCTTGCTGGGCTGAGTTCAGGAGCTTCGGCCGGGGCCCCCCGAGGGCCCGGGGAGGGCGGCCTCCCCATCCCGGGCTCTGTCCTTAGTCCTGCTGCGTGGCAGGGTGCCCGGGACGGTGGTCCGGAGGGCCTGGGAAGGCGTCCCCTGCGTCTCCGTGCATCAAAGCCTAGGCTGGGTCCAGGGGCCCGTCCGGGCCCCAGGTCGGGTGCCACGGCCCTGGGCCTCCGGTCCCCACCTTGCCGTTCCCTGGCGCCAGCTCCCTTTTTCGTCGGGGCACAGAGTGGCACCGGCTGGCTTGACTCTCGTGCCCGGCCATCTGTTCTCTGGGATCCCCTCGGCCATCTGGTCTCCGGGATCCCCTCGGGCATCTGGTCTCCCGGATCCCCTCGGCCATCTGGTCTCCAGGATCGCCTCGGCCATCTGGTCTCCCGCAATGCTTTCTTATGGAAGCGACCAGATGGCCGAACTTCCCTGGAAGTCCCGATGAGGTGCCATTTGCCTCCCGGATCCCAGCGAGGGCTCCAGGAGGTCGGGTACCTTCGCGCCTTGGGTCCCCTATGTCACTCGGTGCGCACGGATTCGAAGAAAGAGGGGTAGCCTTCCTCCGGATTACTAGGGACAAGGTATGCCCAGACACTTCTTGCAGTTCTCTGCCCGAGGGGAACGACCAGATGAGATGTGCCTGGGAAAAAACCTCCCTTCTCCAGGAGGCCAACGGCATGGCAAAATACCCGGGAAGGGCTCAACGGGTCCCGGGCAGACCTCCCCCGGGCGTCCGGGGCACCCACCGGGCAGACCTCCCCCGGGGCACCCATCTCCAGGGGGCCAACGGCATGGCAAAGTACCCGGGAAGGGCTCCACGGGTCCCGGGCAGACCTCCCCCAGGCGTCCGGGGCACCCATCTCCAGGAGGCCAACGGCATGCAAAGTACCCGGGAAGGGCTCCACGGGTCCCGGGCAGACCTCCCCCGGGCGTCCGGGGCACCCATCTCCAGGAGGCCAACGGCATGGCAAAGTACCCGGGAAGGGCTTCACGGGTCCCGGGCAGACCTCCCCCAGGCGTCTGGGGCACCCACCGGGCAGACCGCCCCCAGACGCGTCCGGGGTACCCATCTCCAGGAGGCCAACGGCATGGCAAATTACCCGGGAAGGGCTCCACGGGTCCCGGGCAGTCCTCCCCCCCCCGGGCGTACAGATTCGGGCGGATGTGCTTTTACGAACCGGATCGGAATCGGCCCAAATAATAATAATCCACATTTGTAAAGCGCACAGTCACCCGTAAGGGTCGCTGGGGGCCGTCGGGAAGATTAAGCAAGCTATTGCCCAGAGTGAAATGGTGCTGGGCTTTTCTGCCGCCGGCGCCGGGGATCGAACCGTGATCTCCAGATTCCGGAGTCAGCCGCCCTAGCCGCGGCGTCAGCTATTCCCCAGAGTGAAATGGTGCTGGGCTTTTCTGCCGCCGGCGCCGGGGATCGAACCGTGATCTCCAGATTCCGGAGTCAGCCGCCCCAGCCGCGGCGTCAGCTATTTCCCAGAGTCAAATGGTGCTGGGCTTTTCTGCCGCCGGCGCCGGGGATCGAACCGTGATCTCCAGATTCCGGAGTCAGCCGCCCTAGCCGCGGTGTCAGCTTTTTCCCAGAGTGAAATGGTGCTGGGCTTTTCTGCCGCCGGCGCCGGGGATCGAACCGTGATCTCCAGATTTCGGAGTCAGCCGCGGCGTCAGCTATTTCCCAGAGTCACATGGTGCTGGGCTTTTCTGCCGCCGGAGCCGGGGATCGAACCGTGATTCCCCAGATTGGGATATCCCAAAAATCCGGCATGGTAGGTGCTCGCCAGGACCAGGGTTGGAGACCCCTGGGCAGTCAACGCGCAATCTGCTGGGTTCGACTCCGATCCGTGTCAGAAGGTCTGTGTCAGGGGTCTCCAACCCTGGTCCTGGCGAGCACCTCCCAGGCCGGATTTTTGGGATATCCCCATCTGGGGAATCACGGTTCGATCCCCGGCGCCGGCGGCAGATCAGAGTGCCCAGGACGGGGTCCGCGGGTCCCGGGCAGTCCTCCCTTCGGGCGTCCGTGCCTGAGAGCTCCGGTGGTCCACGCCGCGCCTGAGGCCCAGCCGGGGTCCCGGAGCCCTGCCTTGCGTGGGCAGGCAGGCAGGCAGGAGCCCTACCGCGAAGGCTCGGGGTGGGAAGCACTTTCGATCCCAGCCATCTGGTCTCACGCAATGCTTTCCAATGGGGCGACCAGGTGGCCGGGGTTCCCTGGAAGTCCCGATGAGGTGCCATTTGCCTCCCCGATGCCAGCGAGGGCTCCAGGAGGTCGGGTACTTTCGCGCCTTGGGTCCCCTCTGTCACCTCATGTGCACGGATTAAAAGAAAAGAGGGTAATTTTCCTCCGGATTACTAGGGAGAGGGTCAGTCAGACCGCCGTGTGGTCTGGTGATTCTGAATCAGGGGAAGGCAGGACACCCCTCCCAGGCTGGTGAGTGGGACTCCATGATTGGAATAGGCACCGAGGCGAAAATTATCAGTTCCGTGGGATTTTGAGCCCAAGACCTGCCGAGGCGGGGAATCGAACCCTGGTCCCGGGCTAGACCTCTGCATCAGGGTCTGACTCGCTAACCATTGAGCCACACTTCTCCACTGCATGGCCGAGTGCCTGGGACGGGCCTTCACTTTCGCGTCCGCCCTGCAGATGGTCTTTCCTGTCCGTTGCCACCGCGGACGGTCTTTCCCGTCCGCCATCATAATCGGCCCCATCGTCCCTGGCTATGTTAAGGCTATGTTAAGGGTGACCCGTTAAGCCTGGGGTAAATTAGGATGGCGGATGGTCTTTCCCGTCCGCCGCGGACGGAGGCAGGCAGGAAAGGCAGGCAGGAGCCCTACCACGAAGGCTCGGGGTGTGAAGCACTTTCGATCCCGGCCATCTGGTCGCACGGTACCGCTCGGGCATCTGGTCGCACGCAATGCTTTCCGATGGGGGAGACCAGATGGCCAAACTTCCCTGGAAGTCCCGATGAGGTGCCATTTGCCTCCCGGATCCCAGCGAGGGCTCCAGGAGGTCGGGTACTTTTGCGCCTTGGGTCCCCTCTGTCACCTCGAGTGCACGGATTACAAGAAAGGGGGGTAATTTTCCTCCGGATTAGTAGGGAGAGGGTCAGTCAGACCTCCGTGTGGTCTTGCGATTCTGAATCAGGGGAAGGCAGGACCCGGGCATGCCCGCCGGGGCCCCCAGGGGCCCGGGTACGTACCTGCCGCTCAGCCCCCTTGCCGATGGGCCTTTTCCTCCGAGTTTGCTCAGGCAGGCCTCCGCGAGGTCTGGCCATGCTGAGACGGGGCCAGGCAGCACCCGGGCCAGCCCGCCGGGGCCCCCAGGGGCCCGGGAACGCACCTGCCTCTCAGCCCCTTCCCGATGGTTCCTTTTCTCCGAGTTTTTTTCCTACATTCCGACCTCCGATAGGTCCGGTGGTTCTGAATCCGGGGAAGGCAGGACCCGGGCCCGCCCGCCGGGGCCCCCAGGGGCCCGGGTACGCACCTGCCTCTCAGCCCCATCGCCGATGGGCCTTTTCCTCCGAGTTTGCTCAGGCAGGCCTCCGCGAGGTCTGGCCATGCTGAGACAGGGCCAGGCAGCACCCGGGCCCGCCTGCCTGTGCTGGCGGTCCCCTTCCTGGGGACCAGATGGGATGTGCCCCGAACAAAACACCTCCCAGGCATCCGGGGCTCCCTCCTCCGACCCGCGGCGTGGGGAAGAGCCTGGGACGGGCTCCATGGGTCCTGGGACGGGCTCCATGGGTCCCGGGCCCTGCAACCCCAGAGCCCTGCTGCTCTGGAGCCCTGCAGCCCGCGAGCCCTGGAGCCCTGGAGCCCTGGAGCCCTGGAGCCCTGGAGCCCTGGAGCCCTGGAGCCCTGGAGCCCTGGAGCCCTGGAGCCCTGGAGCCCCGGAGCCCCGGAGCCCCGGAGCCCTGCAGCCGTGGAGCCCTGCAGTCCCCGAGCCCTGCAGTCCCATAGCCCAGGGGCCCCGCAGCTCCTGAGCCCTACAGGCCCGGGGCAGACAGATTGGCGTCATTTCGTTCCTGGCCATCTGGTCGCCCCTCTCGCCTCGGCCATCTGGTCGCCCGCGAAGCTTTCCTATGGTGTGACCAGATGGCCGGACTTCCCTGGAAGTCCCGATGGGGTGCCACTCGCCTCCCAGGTCCCAGCGAGGGCTCCAGGAGGTCGGGCACTTTTGCGCCCTGGGTCCCCTCTGTCACCTCGTGTGCACGGATTACAAGAAATGGGGGTAATTTTCCTCCGGATTGGTAGGGACAAGGTATTCTGGGACCCCCCTCGGCCTAGCGGTCCTCAGCCGTCAGCTGGACATGCCAGGATGCCGGCCCAGCCCCGGATCCGTCCCTGGGTCTGCCGCGTGGCAGGAAGCCCTGGATGGGGTCCGGGGGCCCGGCCGGGCCCCGGGTCGGGTGCCCCGGCCCTGGGCCCGGTCCCCCGGCCTGCCGCACTGACAAAGGACCAGGACGTGGTTTCCTTCGAGCCCGGGGAGCCTCCCCTCCATCGGCTGAGTTCAGCAGCTCCGGCCGGGGCCCCTGAGGGCCCGGGGAGGGCGGCCTCCCCATCCCGGGCTCTGTCCTTGGTCCTGCTGCGTGGCAGGGTGCCCGGGACGGGGTCCGGAGGGCCCGGGAAGGCTTCCCCTGCGCCTCCGGGCTTGGGAGCCCAGGGGCCCGGCCGGGCCCCGGGTCGTGTGCTACGGCCCTGGGCGCCGTCCACCGACATGCCACACTGCCAAAGCCCCGGGATGGGGCTCCGTTGTGCCCGGGCAGCCTCCCCTTGCCGGGCTGAGTTCAGGAGCTTCGGCCGGGGCCCCCGAGGGCCCGGGGAGGGCGGCCTCCCCATCCCGGGCTCTGTCCTTGGTCCTGCTGCGTGGCAGGGTGCCCGGGACGGGGTCCGGAGGGCCCGGGGAGGCTTCCCCTGCGCCTCCGGGCCCGGGAGCCCCGGCTGGGTCCAGGGGCCCGGCCGGGCCCCGGGTTGTGTGCTACGGCCCTGGGCGCCGTCCACCGACATGCCACACTGCCAAAGCCCCGGGACGGGGCTCCGTTGTGCCCGGGAAGCCTCCCCTTGCCGGACTGAGTTCAGGAGCTTCGGCCGGGGCCCCCGAGGGCCCGGGGAGGGCGGCCTCCCCATCCCGGGCTCTGTCCTTGGTCCTGCTGTGTGGCAGGGTGCCTGGGACGGGGTCCGGAGGGCCCGGGGAGGCTTCCCCTGCGTCTCCGGGCATTAGAGCCCAGGCTGGGTCCAGGGGCCCGTCCGGGCCCCGGGTCGGGTGCTAGGCCCTGGGCCTCCGGTCCCCAACCCGCCCTTTCCCTGACGCCAGCTCACTTTTTCGTTGGGGCACAGAGTGACATAGGC
>NC_141696.1:1531790696-1531795696 GCF_964263255.1 Lissotriton vulgaris | reverse complement strand
CGGGGCTCCCTCCTCCGACCCGCGGCGTGGGGAAGAGCCCGGGACGGGCTCCATGGGTCCCGGGCCCTGCAACCCCGGAGCCCTGCTGCCCTGGAGCCCTGCAGCCCCCGAGCCCTGGAGCCCAGCAGCCCCGGAGCCCTGCAGCCCCCAAGCCCTGGAGCCCAGCAGCCCCGGAGCCCTGCAGCCCCGGAGCCCCGGAGCCCCGGAGCCCTGCAGCCGTCGAGCCCTGCAGCCCCCGAGCCCCCGAGCCCTACAGGCCCGGGGCAGGCAGATTGGGCGTCATTTCGGTCCCGGCCATCTGGTCTCCAGGATCGCCTCGGCCATCTGGTCTCCCGCAATGCTTTCCTATGGGTGCGACCAGATGGCCGGCCTTCCCTGGAAGTCCCGATGGAGTGCCATTCGCCTCCCGGACCCCAGCAAGGGCTCCAGGAGGTCGGGCACATTTGCGCCCTGGGTCCCCTCTGTCACCTTGTGTGCTCAGATTACAAGAAATGGGGGTAATTTTCCTCCGGATTGGTAGGGACAAGGTATTCTGGGACCCCCCTTGGCCTAGCGGTCCTCCGCCGGCAGCTGGACATGCCAGGATGCCGCCCCAGCCCCGGATCCGTCCCTGGGCCTGCCGCGTGGCAGGAAGCCCTGGATGGGGTCCGGGGGGCCCCGGCCGGGCCCCGGGTTGGGTGCTACGGCCCTGGGCCCTGTCCCTCGGCCTGCCACACTGCCAAAGGCCTGAGACAGGGCTCCGCTGTGCCCGGGAAGCCTCCCCTTGCTGGGCTGAGTTCAGGAGCTTCGGCCGGGGCCCCCCGAGGGCCCGGGGAGGGCGGCCTCCCCATCCCGGGCTCTGTCCTTAGTCCTGCTGCGTGGCAGGGTGCCCGGGACGGTGGTCCGGAGGGCCTGGGAAGGCGTCCCCTGCGTCTCCGTGCATCAAAGCCTAGGCTGGGTCCAGGGGCCCGTCCGGGCCCCAGGTCGGGTGCCACGGCCCTGGGCCTCCGGTCCCCACCTTGCCGTTCCCTGGCGCCAGCTCCCTTTTTCGTCGGGGCACAGAGTGGCACCGGCTGGCTTGACTCTCGTGCCCGGCCATCTGTTCTCTGGGATCCCCTCGGCCATCTGGTCTCCGGGATCCCCTCGGGCATCTGGTCTCCCGGATCCCCTCGGCCATCTGGTCTCCAGGATCGCCTCGGCCATCTGGTCTCCCGCAATGCTTTCTTATGGAAGCGACCAGATGGCCGAACTTCCCTGGAAGTCCCGATGAGGTGCCATTTGCCTCCCGGATCCCAGCGAGGGCTCCAGGAGGTCGGGTACCTTCGCGCCTTGGGTCCCCTATGTCACTCGGTGCGCACGGATTCGAAGAAAGAGGGGTAGCCTTCCTCCGGATTACTAGGGACAAGGTATGCCCAGACACTTCTTGCAGTTCTCTGCCCGAGGGGAACGACCAGATGAGATGTGCCTGGGAAAAAACCTCCCTTCTCCAGGAGGCCAACGGCATGGCAAAATACCCGGGAAGGGCTCAACGGGTCCCGGGCAGACCTCCCCCGGGCGTCCGGGGCACCCACCGGGCAGACCTCCCCCGGGGCACCCATCTCCAGGGGGCCAACGGCATGGCAAAGTACCCGGGAAGGGCTCCACGGGTCCCGGGCAGACCTCCCCCAGGCGTCCGGGGCACCCATCTCCAGGAGGCCAACGGCATGCAAAGTACCCGGGAAGGGCTCCACGGGTCCCGGGCAGACCTCCCCCGGGCGTCCGGGGCACCCATCTCCAGGAGGCCAACGGCATGGCAAAGTACCCGGGAAGGGCTTCACGGGTCCCGGGCAGACCTCCCCCAGGTGTCTGGGGCACCCACCGGGCAGACCGCCCCCAGACGCGTCCGGGGTACCCATCTCCAGGAGGCCAACGGCATGGCAAATTACCCGGGAAGGGCTCCACGGGTCCCGGGCAGTCCTCCCCCCCCCGGGCGTACAGATTCGGGCGGATGTGCTTTTACGAACCGGATCGGAATCGGCCCAAATAATAATAATCCACATTTGTAAAGCGCACAGTCACCCGTAAGGGTCGCTGGGGGCCGTCGGGAAGATTAAGCAAGCTATTGCCCAGAGTGAAATGGTGCTGGGCTTTTCTGCCGCCGGCGCCGGGGATCGAACCGTGATCTCCAGATTCCGGAGTCAGCCGCCCTAGCCGCGGCGTCAGCTATTCCCCAGAGTGAAAAGGTGCTGGGCTTTTCTGCCGCCGGCGCCGGGGATCGAACCGTGATCTCCAGATTCCGGAGTCAGCCGCCCCAGCCGCGGCGTCAGCTATTTCCCAGAGTCAAATGGTGCTGGGCTTTTCTGCCGCCGGCGCCGGGGATCGAACCGTGATCTCCAGATTCCGGAGTCAGCCGCCCTAGCCGCGGTGTCAGCTTTTTCCCAGAGGGAAATGGTGCTGGGCTTTTCTGCCGCCGGCGCCGGGGATCGAACCGTGATCTCCAGATTTCGGAGTCAGCCGCGGCGTCAGCTATTTCCCAGAGTCACATGGTGCTGGGCTTTTCTGCCGCCGGAGCCGGGGATCGAACCGTGATTCCCCAGATTGGGATATCCCAAAAATCCGGCATGGTAGGTGCTCGCCAGGACCAGGGTTGGAGACCCCTGGGCAGTCAACGCGCAATCTGCTGGGTTCGACTCCGATCCGTGTCAGAAGGTCTGTGTCAGGGGTCTCCAACCCTGGTCCTGGCGAGCACCTCCCAGGCCGGATTTTTGGGATATCCCCATCTGGGGAATCACGGTTCGATCCCCGGCGCCGGCGGCAGATCAGAGTGCCCAGGACGGGGTCCGCGGGTCCCGGGCAGTCCTCCCTTCGGGCGTCCGTGCCTGAGAGCTCCGGTGGTCCACGCCGCGCCTGAGGCCCAGCCGGGGTCCCGGAGCCCTGCCTTGCGTGGGCAGGCAGGCAGGCAGGAGCCCTACCGCGAAGGCTCGGGGTGGGAAGCACTTTCGATCCCAGCCATCTGGTCTCACGCAATGCTTTCCAATGGGGCGACCAGGTGGCCGGGGTTCCCTGGAAGTCCCGATGAGGTGCCATTTGCCTCCCCGATGCCAGCGAGGGCTCCAGGAGGTCGGGTACTTTCGCGCCTTGGGTCCCCTCTGTCACCTCATGTGCACGGATTAAAAGAAAAGAGGGTAATTTTCCTCCGGATTACTAGGGAGAGGGTCAGTCAGACCGCCGTGTGGTCTGGTGATTCTGAATCAGGGGAAGGCAGGACACCCCTCCCAGGCTGGTGAGTGGGACTCCATGATTGGAATAGGCACCGAGGCGAAAATTATCAGTTCCGTGGGATTTTGAGCCCAAGACCCGCCGAGGCGGGGAATCGAACCCTGGTCCCGGGCTAGACCTCTGCATCAGGGTCTGACTCGCTAACCATTGAGCCACACTTCTCCACTGCATGGCCGAGTGCCTGGGACGGGCCTTCACTTTCGCGTCCGCCCTGCAGATGGTCTTTCCTGTCCGTTGCCACCGCGGACGGTCTTTCCCGTCCGCCATCATAATCGGCCCCATCGTCCCTGGCTATGTTAAGGCTATGTTAAGGGTGACCCGTTAAGCCTGGGGTAAATTAGGATGGCGGATGGTCTTTCCCGTCCGCCGCGGACGGAGGCAGGCAGGAAAGGCAGGCAGGAGCCCTACCACGAAGGCTCGGGGTGTGAAGCACTTTCGATCCCGGCCATCTGGTCGCACGGTACCGCTCGGGCATCTGGTCGCACGCAATGCTTTCCGATGGGGGAGACCAGATGGCCAAACTTCCCTGGAAGTCCCGATGAGGTGCCATTTGCCTCCCGGATCCCAGCGAGGGCTCCAGGAGGTCGGGTACTTTTGCGCCTTGGGTCCCCTCTGTCACCTCGAGTGCACGGATTACAAGAAAGGGGGGTAATTTTCCTCCGGATTAGTAGGGAGAGGGTCAGTCAGACCTCCGTGTGGTCTTGCGATTCTGAATCAGGGGAAGGCAGGACCCGGGCATGCCCGCCGGGGCCCCCAGGGGCCCGGGTACGTACCTGCCGCTCAGCCCCCTTGCCGATGGGCCTTTTCCTCCGAGTTTGCTCAGGCAGGCCTCCGCGAGGTCTGGCCATGCTGAGACGGGGCCAGGCAGCACCCGGGCCAGCCCGCCGGGGCCCCCAGGGGCCCGGGAACGCACCTGCCTCTCAGCCCCTTCCCGATGGTTCCTTTTCTCCGAGTTTTTTTCCTACATTCCGACCTCCGATAGGTCCGGTGGTTCTGAATCCGGGGAAGGCAGGACCCGGGCCCGCCCGCCGGGGCCCCCAGGGGCCCGGGTACGCACCTGCCTCTCAGCCCCATCGCCGATGGGCCTTTTCCTCCGAGTTTGCTCAGGCAGGCCTCCGCGAGGTCTGGCCATGCTGAGACAGGGCCAGGTAGCACCCGGGCCCGCCTGCCTGTGCTGGCGGTCCCCTTCCTGGGGACCAGATGGGATGTGCCCCGAACAAAACACCTCCCAGGCATCCGGGGCTCCCTCCTCCGACCCGCGGCGTGGGGAAGAGCCTGGGACGGGCTCCATGGGTCCTGGGACGGGCTCCATGGGTCCCGGGCCCTGCAACCCCAGAGCCCTGCTGCTCTGGAGCCCTGCAGCCCGCGAGCCCTGGAGCCCTGGAGCCCTGGAGCCCTGGAGCCCTGGAGCCCTGGAGCCCTGGAGCCCTGGAGCCCTGGAGCCCTGGAGCCCTGGAGCCCCGGAGCCCCGGAGCCCCGGAGCCCTGCAGCCGTGGAGCCCTGCAGTCCCCGAGCCCTGCAGTCCCATAGCCCAGGGGCCCCGCAGCTCCTGAGCCCTACAGGCCCGGGGCAGACAGATTGGCGTCATTTCGTTCCTGGCCATCTGGTCGCCCCTCTCGCCTCGGCCATCTGGTCGCCCGCGAAGCTTTCCTATGGTGTGACCAGATGGCCGGACTTCCCTGGAAGTCCCGATGGGGTGCCACTCGCCTCCCAGGTCCCAGCGAGGGCTCCAGGAGGTCGGGCACTTTTGCGCCCTGGGTCCC
>NC_141696.1:1531765696-1531778196 GCF_964263255.1 Lissotriton vulgaris | reverse complement strand
CGGATTACAAGAAAGAAGGGTAATTTTCCTCCGGATTAGTAGGTGCAAGGGTATGCCCAAACACCCTCCCGGGGCTGGTGGTTCCCTGCCGGGGACCAGATGGGATGTGCCCCGGGCAACACCTCCCAGGTGTCCGGGGCTCCCTCCTCCGACCCGCGGCGTGGGGAAGAGCCCGGGACGGGCTCCATGGGTCCCGGGCCCTGCAACCCCGGAGCCCCGGAGCCCTGCTGCCCTGGAGCCCTGGAGCCCTGCAGCCCCCGAGCCCTGGAGCCCAGCAGCCCCAGAGCCCTGCTGCCCTGCAGCCCCCGAGCCCTGGAGCCCAGCAGCCCGGGAGCCCCGGAGCCCTGCAGCCCCGGAGCCCCGCAGCCCCGGAGCCCCGGAGCCGTCGAGCCCTGCGGCCCCCCGAGCCCTACAGGCACGGGGCAGGCAGATTGGGCGTCATTTCGGTCCCGGCCATCTGGTCTCCAGGATCGCCTCGGCCATCTGGTCGCCCGCCATGCTTTCCTATGGGGGCGACTAGATGGCCGGACTTCCCTGGAAGTCCCGATGAGGTGCCATTCGCCTCCCGGACCCCAGCAAGGGCTCCAGGAGGTCGGGCACGTTTGCGCCCTGGGTCCCCTCTGTCACCTCGCGTGCACGGATTTCAAGAAAGGAGGGTAATTTTCCTCTGGATTACTAGGGGCAAGGGTATGCCCAGGCACCCTCCCCGTGCTGGCGGTCCCCTGCCGGGGACCAGATGGGATGTGCTCCGGGCAACACCTCCCAGGTGTCCGGGGCTCCCTCCTCCGACCCGCGGCGTGGGGAAGAGCCCGGGACGGGCTCCATGGGTCCCGGGCCCTGCAACCCCGGAGCCCTGCTGCCCTGGAGCCCTGCAGCCCCCGAGCCCTGGAGCCCAGCAGCCCCGGAGCCCTGCAGCCCCCAAGCCCTGGAGCCCAGCAGCCCCGGAGCCCTGCAGCCCCGGAGCCCCGGAGCCCCGGAGCCCTGCAGCCGTCGAGCCCTGCAGCCCCCGAGCCCCCGAGCCCTACAGGCCCGGGGCAGGCAGATTGGGCGTCATTTCGGTCCCGGCCATCTGGTCTCCAGGATCGCCTCGGCCATCTGGTCTCCCGCAATGCTTTCCTATGGGTGCGACCAGATGGCCGGCCTTCCCTGGAAGTCCCGATGGAGTGCCATTCGCCTCCCGGACCCCAGCAAGGGCTCCAGGAGGTCGGGCACATTTGCGCCCTGGGTCCCCTCTGTCACCTTGTGTGCTCAGATTACAAGAAATGGGGGTAATTTTCCTCCGGATTGGTAGGGACAAGGTATTCTGGGACCCCCCTTGGCCTAGCGGTCCTCCGCCGGCAGCTGGACATGCCAGGATGCCGCCCCAGCCCCGGATCCGTCCCTGGGCCTGCCGCGTGGCAGGAAGCCCTGGATGGGGTCCGGGGGGCCCCGGCCGGGCCCCGGGTTGGGTGCTACGGCCCTGGGCCCTGTCCCTCGGCCTGCCACACTGCCAAAGGCCTGAGACAGGGCTCCGCTGTGCCCGGGAAGCCTCCCCTTGCTGGGCTGAGTTCAGGAGCTTCGGCCGGGGCCCCCCGAGGGCCCGGGGAGGGCGGCCTCCCCATCCCGGGCTCTGTCCTTAGTCCTGCTGCGTGGCAGGGTGCCCGGGACGGTGGTCCGGAGGGCCTGGGAAGGCGTCCCCTGCGTCTCCGTGCATCAAAGCCTAGGCTGGGTCCAGGGGCCCGTCCGGGCCCCAGGTCGGGTGCCACGGCCCTGGGCCTCCGGTCCCCACCTTGCCGTTCCCTGGCGCCAGCTCCCTTTTTCGTCGGGGCACAGAGTGGCACCGGCTGGCTTGACTCTCGTGCCCGGCCATCTGTTCTCTGGGATCCCCTCGGCCATCTGGTCTCCGGGATCCCCTCGGGCATCTGGTCTCCCGGATCCCCTCGGCCATCTGGTCTCCAGGATCGCCTCGGCCATCTGGTCTCCCGCAATGCTTTCTTATGGAAGCGACCAGATGGCCGAACTTCCCTGGAAGTCCCGATGAGGTGCCATTTGCCTCCCGGATCCCAGCGAGGGCTCCAGGAGGTCGGGTACCTTCGCGCCTTGGGTCCCCTATGTCACTCGGTGCGCACAGATTCGAAGAAAGAGGGGTAGCCTTCCTCCGGATTACTAGGGACAAGGTATGCCCAGACACTTCTTGCAGTTCTCTGCCCGAGGGGAACGACCAGATGAGATGTGCCTGGGAAAAAACCTCCCTTCTCCAGGAGGCCAACGGCATGGCAAAATACCCGGGAAGGGCTCAACGGGTCCCGGGCAGACCTCCCCCGGGCGTCCGGGGCACCCACCGGGCAGACCTCCCCCGGGGCACCCATCTCCAGGGGGCCAACGGCATGGCAAAGTACCCGGGAAGGGCTCCACGGGTCCCGGGCAGACCTCCCCCAGGCGTCCGGGGCACCCATCTCCAGGAGGCCAACGGCATGCAAAGTACCCGGGAAGGGCTCCACGGGTCCCGGGCAGACCTCCCCTGGGCGTCCGGGGCACCCATCTCCAGGAGGCCAACGGCATGGCAAAGTACCCGGGAAGGGCTTCACGGGTCCCGGGCAGACCTCCCCCAGGCGTCTGGGGCACCCACCGGGCAGACCGCCCCCAGACGCGTCCGGGGTACCCATCTCCAGGAGGCCAACGGCATGGCAAATTACCCGGGAAGGGCTCCACGGGTCCCGGGCAGTCCTCCCCCCCCCGGGCGTACAGATTCGGGCGGATGTGCTTTTACGAACCGGATCGGAATCGGCCCAAATAATAATAATCCACATTTGTAAAGCGCACAGTCACCCGTAAGGGTCGCTGGGGGCCGTCGGGAAGATTAAGCAAGCTATTGCCCAGAGTGAAATGGTGCTGGGCTTTTCTGCCGCCGGCGCCGGGGATCGAACCGTGATCTCCAGATTCCGGAGTCAGCCGCCCTAGCCGCGGCGTCAGCTATTCCCCAGAGTGAAATGGTGCTGGGCTTTTCTGCCACCGGCGCCGGGGATCGAACCGTGATCTCCAGATTCCGGAGTCAGCCGCCCCAGCCGCGGCGTCAGCTATTTCCCAGAGTCAAATGGTGCTGGGCTTTTCTGCCGCCGGCGCCGGGGATCGAACCGTGATCTCCAGATTCCGGAGTCAGCCGCCCTAGCCGCGGTGTCAGCTTTTTCCCAGAGTGAAATGGTGCTGGGCTTTTCTGCCGCCGGCGCCGGGGATCGAACCGTGATCTCCAGATTTCGGAGTCAGCCGCGGCGTCAGCTATTTCCCAGAGTCACATGGTGCTGGGCTTTTCTGCCGCCGGAGCCGGGGATCGAACCGTGATTCCCCAGATTGGGATATCCCAAAAATCCGGCATGGTAGGTGCTCGCCAGGACCAGGGTTGGAGACCCCTGGGCAGTCAACGCGCAATCTGCTGGGTTCGACTCCGATCCGTGTCAGAAGGTCTGTGTCAGGGGTCTCCAACCCTGGTCCTGGCGAGCACCTCCCAGGCCGGATTTTTGGGATATCCCCATCTGGGGAATCACGGTTCGATCCCCGGCGCCGGCGGCAGATCAGAGTGCCCAGGACGGGGTCCGCGGGTCCCGGGCAGTCCTCCCTTCGGGCGTCCGTGCCTGAGAGCTCCGGTGGTCCACGCCGCGCCTGAGGCCCAGCCGGGGTCCCGGAGCCCTGCCTTGCGTGGGCAGGCAGGCAGGCAGGAGCCCTACCGCGAAGGCTCGGGGTGGGAAGCACTTTCGATCCCAGCCATCTGGTCTCACGCAATGCTTTCCAATGGGGCGACCAGGTGGCCGGGGTTCCCTGGAAGTCCCGATGAGGTGCCATTTGCCTCCCCGATGCCAGCGAGGGCTCCAGGAGGTCGGGTACTTTCGCGCCTTGGGTCCCCTCTGTCACCTCATGTGCACGGATTAAAAGAAAAGAGGGTAATTTTCCTCCGGATTACTAGGGAGAGGGTCAGTCAGACCGCCGTGTGGTCTGGTGATTCTGAATCAGGGGAAGGCAGGACACCCCTCCCAGGCTGGTGAGTGGGACTCCATGATTGGAATAGGCACCGAGGCGAAAATTATCAGTTCCGTGGGATTTTGAGCCCAAGACCCGCCGAGGCGGGGAATCGAACCCTGGTCCCGGGCTAGACCTCTGCATCAGGGTCTGACTCGCTAACCATTGAGCCACACTTCTCCACTGCATGGCCGAGTGCCTGGGACGGGCCTTCACTTTCGCGTCCGCCCTGCAGATGGTCTTTCCTGTCCGTTGCCACCGCGGACGGTCTTTCCCGTCCGCCATCATAATCGGCCCCATCGTCCCTGGCTATGTTAAGGCTATGTTAAGGGTGACCCGTTAAGCCTGGGGTAAATTAGGATGGCGGATGGTCTTTCCCGTCCGCCGCGGACGGAGGCAGGCAGGAAAGGCAGGCAGGAGCCCTACCACGAAGGCTCGGGGTGTGAAGCACTTTCGATCCCGGCCATCTGGTCGCACGGTACCGCTCGGGCATCTGGTCGCACGCAATGCTTTCCGATGGGGGAGACCAGATGGCCAAACTTCCCTGGAAGTCCCGATGAGGTGCCATTTGCCTCCCCGATGCCAGCGAGGGCTCCAGGAGGTCGGGTACTTTCGCGCCTTGGGTCCCCTCTGTCACCTCATGTGCACGGATTAAAAGAAAAGAGGGTAATTTTCCTCCGGATTACTAGGGAGAGGGTCAGTCAGACCGCCGTGTGGTCTGGTGATTCTGAATCAGGGGAAGGCAGGACACCCCTCCCAGGCTGGTGAGTGGGACTCCATGATTGGAATAGGCACCGAGGCGAAAATTATCAGTTCCGTGGGATTTTGAGCCCAAGACCCGCCGAGGCGGGGAATCGAACCCTGGTCCCGGGCTAGACCTCTGCATCAGGGTCTGACTCGCTAACCATTGAGCCACACTTCTCCACTGCATGGCCGAGTGCCTGGGACGGGCCTTCACTTTCGCGTCCGCCCTGCAGATGGTCTTTCCTGTCCGTTGCCACCGCGGACGGTCTTTCCCGTCCGCCATCATAATCGGCCCCATCGTCCCTGGCTATGTTAAGGCTATGTTAAGGGTGACCCGTTAAGCCTGGGGTAAATTAGGATGGCGGATGGTCTTTCCCGTCCGCCGCGGACGGAGGCAGGCAGGAAAGGCAGGCAGGAGCCCTACCACGAAGGCTCGGGGTGTGAAGCACTTTCGATCCCGGCCATCTGGTCGCACGGTACCGCTCGGGCATCTGGTCGCACGCAATGCTTTCCGATGGGGGAGACCAGATGGCCAAACTTCCCTGGAAGTCCCGATGAGGTGCCATTTGCCTCCCGGATCCCAGCGAGGGCTCCAGGAGGTCGGGTACTTTTGCGCCTTGGGTCCCCTCTGTCACCTCGAGTGCACGGATTACAAGAAAGGGGGGTAATTTTCCTCCGGATTAGTAGGGAGAGGGTCAGTCAGACCTCCGTGTGGTCTTGCGATTCTGAATCAGGGGAAGGCAGGACCCGGGCATGCCCGCCGGGGCCCCCAGGGGCCCGGGTACGTACCTGCCGCTCAGCCCCCTTGCCGATGGGCCTTTTCCTCCGAGTTTGCTCAGGCAGGCCTCCGCGAGGTCTGGCCATGCTGAGACGGGGCCAGGCAGCACCCGGGCCAGCCCGCCGGGGCCCCCAGGGGCCCGGGAACGCACCTGCCTCTCAGCCCCTTCCCGATGGTTCCTTTTCTCCGAGTTTTTTTCCTACATTCCGACCTCCGATAGGTCCGGTGGTTCTGAATCCGGGGAAGGCAGGACCCGGGCCCGCCCGCCGGGGCCCCCAGGGGCCCGGGTACGCACCTGCCTCTCAGCCCCATCGCCGATGGGCCTTTTCCTCCGAGTTTGCTCAGGCAGGCCTCCGCGAGGTCTGGCCATGCTGAGACAGGGCCAGGCAGCACCCGGGCCCGCCTGCCTGTGCTGGCGGTCCCCTTCCTGGGGACCAGATGGGATGTGCCCCGAACAAAACACCTCCCAGGCATCCGGGGCTCCCTCCTCCGACCCGCGGCGTGGGGAAGAGCCTGGGACGGGCTCCATGGGTCCTGGGACGGGCTCCATGGGTCCCGGGCCCTGCAACCCCAGAGCCCTGCTGCTCTGGAGCCCTGCAGCCCGCGAGCCCTGGAGCCCTGGAGCCCTGGAGCCCTGGAGCCCTGGAGCCCTGGAGCCCTGGAGCCCTGGAGCCCTGGAGCCCTGGAGCCCCGGAGCCCCGGAGCCCCGGAGCCCTGCAGCCGTGGAGCCCTGCAGTCCCCGAGCCCTGCAGTCCCATAGCCCAGGGGCCCCGCAGCTCCTGAGCCCTACAGGCCCGGGGCAGACAGATTGGCGTCATTTCGTTCCTGGCCATCTGGTCGCCCCTCTCGCCTCGGCCATCTGGTCGCCCGCGAAGCTTTCCTATGGTGTGACCAGATGGCCGGACTTCCCTGGAAGTCCCGATGGGGTGCCACTCGCCTCCCAGGTCCCAGCGAGGGCTCCAGGAGGTCGGGCACTTTTGCGCCCTGGGTCCCCTCTGTCACCTCGTGTGCACGGATTACAAGAAATGGGGGTAATTTTCCTCCGGATTGGTAGGGACAAGGTATTCTGGGACCCCCCTCGGCCTAGCGGTCCTCAGCCGTCAGCTGGACATGCCAGGATGCCGGCCCAGCCCCGGATCCGTCCCTGGGTCTGCCGCGTGGCAGGAAGCCCTGGATGGGGTCCGGGGGCCCGGCCGGGCCCCGGGTCGGGTGCCCCGGCCCTGGGCCCGGTCCCCCGGCCTGCCGCACTGACAAAGGACCAGGACGTGGTTTCCTTCGAGCCCGGGGAGCCTCCCCTCCATCGGCTGAGTTCAGCAGCTCCGGCCGGGGCCCCTGAGGGCCCGGGGAGGGCGGCCTCCCCATCCCGGGCTCTGTCCTTGGTCCTGCTGCGTGGCAGGGTGCCCGGGACGGGGTCCGGAGGGCCCGGGAAGGCTTCCCCTGCGCCTCCGGGCTTGGGAGCCCAGGGGCCCGGCCGGGCCCCGGGTCGTGTGCTACGGCCCTGGGCGCCGTCCACCGACATGCCACACTGCCAAAGCCCCGGGATGGGGCTCCGTTGTGCCCGGGCAGCCTCCCCTTGCCGGGCTGAGTTCAGGAGCTTCGGCCGGGGCCCCCGAGGGCCCGGGGAGGGCGGCCTCCCCATCCCGGGCTCTGTCCTTGGTCCTGCTGCGTGGCAGGGTGCCCGGGACGGGGTCCGGAGGGCCCGGGGAGGCTTCCCCTGCGCCTCCGGGCCCGGGAGCCCCGGCTGGGTCCAGGGGCCCGGCCGGGCCCCGGGTTGTGTGCTACGGCCCTGGGCGCCGTCCACCGACATGCCACACTGCCAAAGCCCCGGGACGGGGCTCCGTTGTGCCCGGGAAGCCTCCCCTTGCCGGACTGAGTTCAGGAGCTTCGGCCGGGGCCCCCGAGGGCCCGGGGAGGGCGGCCTCCCCATCCCGGGCTCTGTCCTTGGTCCTGCTGTGTGGCAGGGTGCCTGGGACGGGGTCCGGAGGGCCCGGGGAGGCTTCCCCTGCGTCTCCGGGCATTAGAGCCCAGGCTGGGTCCAGGGGCCCGTCCGGGCCCCGGGTCGGGTGCTAGGCCCTGGGCCTCCGTGTCACGGTCCAACGACTCCTCTGGATCGATTGATGCTATTTGGGTTCCACCTCCAGCTTCCTCCGTGCTCCGGAAAGAATATCTGACAGAGCACGATAGTAAGCAGGCGAGGGATAACTGGTCCGGGACTGGAAACGAGGGTAGATGCGGTCTCTGTAAGGATACAAAGAACACACAGTAAGACGAGAGTCCTATGCTTCCTATTTCCTATGAACTCTCCTCTCCTCTCGCTTCTTTCCTACCTGATGCGTCTCAGGACCTCTCTCTTCTACCTGTGAGATATTGTCTCTCCACAAATACGCTTTCTGCAAAACACAAAAACACGCACACAGGTTATATACACTTCTCCCCCCGCTACGCTGAATACAAAGCTTGATGTGGTGTCCTATACCTACTTGTTAGTTCCCAGTCCCTTGCTTTAAAAGGTTCTACTCAGGCTTAAAGGTTATGGATACCAATGCCACAATTCCCACGGAAACCAAGAGAGGAAAATGTTCGATGGTTCTGGTTTGATACTGAGTACACTCTTCACCAGAAAATACGGATAGGATGTTCTGCCTACACCCTAGCATGTTGACATCTCTTACCAGTACTGGATCCGAAGAAATGTTCCTCCGAAACCTACCATTACCTCTTGTCAATTAGAGAGGGTGCAATCCTGCGTCTCTCACGGTAACGGATTCAAACGGGTTCCAGAACCGATCAACCTCTGGTCAAATAGAGAGGGTGCAAATCCCGCGTCTCTCTCAAGAACCACAAACTCCCAACACCAGTGAACAAAATAATAAACCCAAAGCAGTGTCGCACTCGGGAGGGTGAAATCCAACGTCTCCCCGAATGCACAAAAGAAACGTGTCCAAACAAAAGTTCCCGAATATCGCGAGAGGGTGCAATCCTGCGTCTCTCGGTTCGGGTAAATCCAAAGTCCCAGAATAGGTAACCCCGCAGCCGCGGGTTACGGTAACACACTATGGAGCACTAGTAATCCAGAATAATCCCTGAAGCTCTCAACTCTGATCTCCGAAAAGACAAAATTACGTGCACCGCACTCCGGTTCTCACGGGTTTTTATGTTCTCATCCCGACTCGGTGCTCGCTGAGCTTTCTGGGAATTGTAGTTCCACTATCACTGGGTAGGCACAGGTCGGATCCTGACAGTATGCCCCCCTCCACCGTGCCTCCTAGCGCCCGGCTTCTCCGGGTGTTTGCGATAGAAAGCACGAACTGCTCTCGGAGCATGAACCGCCGTACTTGGTTCCCACGAATCATCCTCAGGTTGGTACCCCTTCCATGAAATGAGAAACCACAGCTTGCCCTGGCGGAATCTCGAGTCCAGAATCCTCCGGACCTCGTACTCCAACTGCTCATCCCTCAACACCGGAGGAGCCGCTGACATTTTCGCCTTCCCAGCGGGTTTCAACAAGCTGCAATGGAATACTGGATGTATTCTTAAATGCCCCGGAAGTTTGAGTTTGAACGCCACCCGATTGACCTTCCGAAGTACAGTATAGGGCCCAATGAAGCGAGGATGGAACACACTGTGATAGCAGAACCGGATATTCTTAGTCGAGAGCCATACTCTGTCCCCGACTTTGTATTCTGGCCCATCCTGCCTATGTTGGTCCGCCCAAGCCTTATAAGTTGATTTCGATCTTTTCAAGGTGGTTCGGATGACTTTGTGGAGTTTGACCAACTCCTCCACATGGGCCGCCACAGAGGGATGATTCTGCACTTCACCCGGTATCACAATGGGCAAGGTCTTAGCATGAAACCCGTTGTTGGCCCTGAATGGTGTTTCCTGGATGGAACTGTGCCAGGTGTTATTATAAGACAGTTCCGCGAGCCACAACATAGAGACCCATGATTTTTCCGCTTCCTTTGCATAACACCTCAGATATTTCTTGAGCGTTTGATTCATCCTCTCCGTCTGACCATCAGATTGAGGATGGAAGCTGGTGGACAATGCATCTTCCACCTGTAGGGCTGTGCACCACATGTGCCAGAACCGGGCGATGAATTGGGGCCCTCTGTCAGATATAATGACTCGAGGAATCCCGTGCAGACGCACCACCTGCGTCAAAAGTAGCTGTGCTGTTTGTTTGGCTGTTGGGAGATTGTGGCATGGTATGAAATGCGCCATTTTTGTAAGGCTATCTACTACCACTAATATGGCGTTGCACTGTTGATCTGTTGGCAGCCCCACTATGAAGTCTACGCTGATGGTATGCCAGGGATGGGAAGGAGTTGGAAGTGGCATGAGTTTCCCTTTCGCCCTACAATGCTCCCCCTTCGCCCTTGCACACACCTCGCACTGTCCTACCCAGTTCTCCACATCTTTACCCATCCCTTCCCACCAGAAATGGCGTTGTATCAGGAGAAGGGTCTTCTTTATCCCTGTATGGCCTGCCAAAACAGCATTATGACACCAATTAAAGGCTTGTAACCTGAGGGAATGCGTGGGCAAGTATAGCTTTCCGTTACATAAGGGCACCCCATGTTTCAAAGCTCGATTGGTATTCTGAGTCGCCCAAGTAGACCACTGTTGTGTGCTTTTCTGCTTTACCACTTGAGACACGAACTGTTCTATCGCATTCGCACACAACACTTTCTCTGCGGGTATGATGGCCTGTGCTTTTTGTATTGATGTTTCTTTTTCTGTCTGCCTTGACAGGGAGTCAGCCTTCTTATTGTCCGCCCCGGGACGGAACGTGACCACAAAGTCAAAACCCGCAAAAAACAACATCCATCTCATCTGTCTCTGTGATAGATGGCGAGCTGTTTTCATGTAGACCAGATTCCGGTGATCCGAATACACCGTGATGGAATGTCTCGCACCCCACAAATAATGCCTCCACTCCATGAAGGCCTTCTTTATGGCGAACAATTCCTTCTCCGCCACGGTATAATTGGCCTCAGCGGATGACAGCTTTTTCGATAGAAAAGCAACCGGGTGCAATTGTCCAGTGTGCTTGTCCCTTTGTGAGAGGATAGCTCCGACCGCGGCATCCGAGGCATCCGCCTCTACCACGAACGGAACATCCATTTGAGGATGTTTCAAAATGGGAGCCGTACAGAACGCTTCTTTCAATATATTGAAAGCCACGTCCGCCTCATTCGTCCACTCAAATGTCGTTCCCTTTCTCAGCAATCGAGTAATCGGAGCCGCCACTGCTGAGAACTGTGCAATGAATCTTCGGTAGTAGTTGGAAAACCCCAAGAAACACTGCACTTCCTTCACACTCTTGGGAGTTGGCCACTGCTGAACTGCCTCCACCTTACGATCTGCCATGCGGAAACCCAAGGGGCTCAAGATAACACCCAGAAACTCCACCTCCTCCACTCCGAACTCGCACTTGCTAAGCTTGCAATACAAGCTGTTGTCCAGTAATTTCTTCAGAACCAAAATGACGTGACTAGCATGTTGAGGAATAGACCTTGAATACACCAAGATGTCGTCGATGTATACGATGACAAACTGGTCTATGTAATCCTTCAACACGTCATTTAAAAAGTATTGAAACGCCGCAGGGGCATTGCAAAGCCCGAACGGCATTACTAAGTACTCGAATAGCCCGTATCGAGTCTTAAAGGCCGTTTTCCACTCATCCCCACTGCGGATCCTCACCAGATGGTACGCACCCCGGAGGTCCAACCGAGTGTAAATTGTGGCCTCCCTTACTTGGTCCAACAGTACGGGGATGAGTGGTAACGGATACCGGTTCTTAATGGTCTGTCTATTCAACAGGCGGTAATCAATACAGGTACGTAGATCCCCGTTAGCTTTGGCTATGAAAAACAGAGGTGAGGCCGCCGGGGATCGTGATGGCCGAATAAACCCCATGGCACAAAACTCCCTCAAATACTCCTGCAGGTGTTTGGTTTCAGGCTCTGAAAGTGCGTATACTCTACAGGAGGGTATCGCTGCTCCTTCCACCAGATCAATACGACAGTCGTATTCTCTGTGAGGCGGTAAGGACGCAGCCTTGGTTTCACTAAACACCTCACTATACTCTTCGTACTCGGCGGGGCGGCTCTCTCTTTCTGCTCTCGATAAAGGAGCCCTAACCGCCCCCAACTCCATAGGTTCGGCTCCACCACTCTTCTCTGGGGGTATCCCACCTTCAACTTTCTTCTGACCCCCAAGGGGTTGATACCCACGTCTCCGTTCACCCACACGGTCCGCTCGACGATGGTCAAGCCTCAGCGTCAGGTTAATAAGATCGGTACAAGTAACAGGTTGCGGATCGATTTGCGCCAGAACATCCTTCAACTCGTCGGAAAGACCATGATAATATAAGGCCTTTCTCTTCTCCTCTGGCCAAGCTGTTTCTGCTACCAGACGGTTGAAGGCTGTCATGTACGTGATTAAATCACTCCGCCCTTGTTTCAAATCCAGGATATCCGTGTCTGCACTTAGGGTCGTGGCTCTTCTATCGAATACCCTTTCGAATTCTCTCCGAAAAGCCCCCCAATCCGATAGGAGAGGGTCATCATTTTTCACTAACGGCCCTGCCCAATTCGCCGCATCACCTGTCAAATACGAGATAGCAAAGGCTACTCTTGACATATTAGTGGGGAACGACGCAGGGCGACATGCGAAATGTAGCGTGATTTGCGTCAAGAAATTTTGGACAGATGTAGGACTCCCCGAATATCTCTCGGGACTGGCCAACGGAATAGGCTGAGGGACGGTGACCTGAACCTGCTGCACACCTGCAGAAGCATTAAAGGGATTCCTGCCTTGTCTCTCTACCTGTTCCTTTAGAGCAGCTGCTTCTGCTCTTGAAGTGGCTAGTTCTTGTTGTACCAGCAACAAGGCCGCCATTACATCTTCCAAGGTAGCCATCACTACTCGATCAAGAGGAGGTTATTTCGTGGGCACGTAATTCTGTCACGGTCCAACG
>NC_141696.1:1531748196-1531753196 GCF_964263255.1 Lissotriton vulgaris | reverse complement strand
CAAGGTATGCCCAGACACTTCTTGCAGTTCTCTGCCCGAGGGGAACGACCAGATGAGATGTGCCTGGGAAAAAACCTCCCTTCTCCAGGAGGCCAACGGCATGGCAAAATACCCGGGAAGGGCTCAACGGGTCCCGGGCAGACCTCCCCCGGGCGTCCGGGGCACCCACCGGGCAGACCTCCCCCGGGGCACCCATCTCCAGGGGGCCAACGGCATGGCAAAGTACCCGGGAAGGGCTCCACGGGTCCCGGGCAGACCTCCCCCAGGCGTCCGGGGCACCCATCTCCAGGAGGCCAACGGCATGCAAAGTACCCGGGAAGGGCTCCACGGGTCCCGGGCAGACCTCCCCCGGGCGTCCGGGGCACCCATCTCCAGGAGGCCAACGGCATGGCAAAGTACCCGGGAAGGGCTTCACGGGTCCCGGGCAGACCTCCCCCAGGCGTCTGGGGCACCCACCGGGCAGACCGCCCCCAGACGCGTCCGGGGTACCCATCTCCAGGAGGCCAACGGCATGGCAAATTACCCGGGAAGGGCTCCACGGGTCCCGGGCAGTCCTCCCCCCCCCGGGCGTACAGATTCGGGCGGATGTGCTTTTACGAACCGGATCGGAATCGGCCCAAATAATAATAATCCACATTTGTAAAGCGCACAGTCACCCGTAAGGGTCGCTGGGGGCCGTCGGGAAGATTAAGCAAGCTATTGCCCAGAGTGAAATGGTGCTGGGCTTTTCTGCCGCCGGCGCCGGGGATCGAACCGTGATCTCCAGATTCCGGAGTCAGCCGCCCTAGCCGCGGCGTCAGCTATTCCCCAGAGTGAAATGGTGCTGGGCTTTTCTGCCGCCGGCGCCGGGGATCGAACCGTGATCTCCAGATTCCGGAGTCAGCCGCCCCAGCCGCGGCGTCAGCTATTTCCCAGAGTCAAATGGTGCTGGGCTTTTCTGCCGCCGGCGCCGGGGATCGAACCGTGATCTCCAGATTCCGGAGTCAGCCGCCCTAGCCGCGGTGTCAGCTTTTTCCCAGAGTGAAATGGTGCTGGGCTTTTCTGCCGCCGGCGCCGGGGATCGAACCGTGATCTCCAGATTTCGGAGTCAGCCGCGGCGTCAGCTATTTCCCAGAGTCACATGGTGCTGGGCTTTTCTGCCGCCGGAGCCGGGGATCGAACCGTGATTCCCCAGATTGGGATATCCCAAAAATCCGGCATGGTAGGTGCTCGCCAGGACCAGGGTTGGAGACCCCTGGGCAGTCAACGCGCAATCTGCTGGGTTCGACTCCGATCCGTGTCAGAAGGTCTGTGTCAGGGGTCTCCAACCCTGGTCCTGGCGAGCACCTCCCAGGCCGGATTTTTGGGATATCCCCATCTGGGGAATCACGGTTCGATCCCCGGCGCCGGCGGCAGATCAGAGTGCCCAGGACGGGGTCCGCGGGTCCCGGGCAGTCCTCCCTTCGGGCGTCCGTGCCTGAGAGCTCCGGTGGTCCACGCCGCGCCTGAGGCCCAGCCGGGGTCCCGGAGCCCTGCCTTGCGTGGGCAGGCAGGCAGGCAGGAGCCCTACCGCGAAGGCTCGGGGTGGGAAGCACTTTCGATCCCAGCCATCTGGTCTCACGCAATGCTTTCCAATGGGGCGACCAGGTGGCCGGGGTTCCCTGGAAGTCCCGATGAGGTGCCATTTGCCTCCCCGATGCCAGCGAGGGCTCCAGGAGGTCGGGTACTTTCGCGCCTTGGGTCCCCTCTGTCACCTCATGTGCACGGATTAAAAGAAAAGAGGGTAATTTTCCTCCGGATTACTAGGGAGAGGGTCAGTCAGACCGCCGTGTGGTCTGGTGATTCTGAATCAGGGGAAGGCAGGACACCCCTCCCAGGCTGGTGAGTGGGACTCCATGATTGGAATAGGCACCGAGGCGAAAATTATCAGTTCCGTGGGATTTTGAGCCCAAGACCCGCCGAGGCGGGGAATCGAACCCTGGTCCCGGGCTAGACCTCTGCATCAGGGTCTGACTCGCTAACCATTGAGCCACACTTCTCCACTGCATGGCCGAGTGCCTGGGACGGGCCTTCACTTTCGCGTCCGCCCTGCAGATGGTCTTTCCTGTCCGTTGCCACCGCGGACGGTCTTTCCCGTCCGCCATCATAATCGGCCCCATCGTCCCTGGCTATGTTAAGGCTATGTTAAGGGTGACCCGTTAAGCCTGGGGTAAATTAGGATGGCGGATGGTCTTTCCCGTCCGCCGCGGACGGAGGCAGGCAGGAAAGGCAGGCAGGAGCCCTACCACGAAGGCTCGGGGTGTGAAGCACTTTCGATCCCGGCCATCTGGTCGCACGGTACCGCTCGGGCATCTGGTCGCACGCAATGCTTTCCGATGGGGGAGACCAGATGGCCAAACTTCCCTGGAAGTCCCGATGAGGTGCCATTTGCCTCCCGGATCCCAGCGAGGGCTCCAGGAGGTCGGGTACTTTTGCGCCTTGGGTCCCCTCTGTCACCTCGAGTGCACGGATTACAAGAAAGGGGGGTAATTTTCCTCCGGATTAGTAGGGAGAGGGTCAGTCAGACCTCCGTGTGGTCTTGCGATTCTGAATCAGGGGAAGGCAGGACCCGGGCATGCCCGCCGGGGCCCCCAGGGGCCCGGGTACGTACCTGCCGCTCAGCCCCCTTGCCGATGGGCCTTTTCCTCCGAGTTTGCTCAGGCAGGCCTCCGCGAGGTCTGGCCATGCTGAGACGGGGCCAGGCAGCACCCGGGCCAGCCCGCCGGGGCCCCCAGGGGCCCGGGAACGCACCTGCCTCTCAGCCCCTTCCCGATGGTTCCTTTTCTCCGAGTTTTTTTCCTACATTCCGACCTCCGATAGGTCCGGTGGTTCTGAATCCGGGGAAGGCAGGACCCGGGCCCGCCCGCCGGGGCCCCCAGGGGCCCGGGTACGCACCTGCCTCTCAGCCCCATCGCCGATGGGCCTTTTCCTCCGAGTTTGCTCAGGCAGGCCTCCGCGAGGTCTGGCCATGCTGAGACAGGGCCAGGCAGCACCCGGGCCCGCCTGCCTGTGCTGGCGGTCCCCTTCCTGGGGACCAGATGGGATGTGCCCCGAACAAAACACCTCCCAGGCATCCGGGGCTCCCTCCTCCGACCCGCGGCGTGGGGAAGAGCCTGGGACGGGCTCCATGGGTCCTGGGACGGGCTCCATGGGTCCCGGGCCCTGCAACCCCAGAGCCCTGCTGCTCTGGAGCCCTGCAGCCCGCGAGCCCTGGAGCCCTGGAGCCCTGGAGCCCTGGAGCCCTGGAGCCCTGGAGCCCTGGAGCCCTGGAGCCCTGGAGCCCCGGAGCCCCGGAGCCCCGGAGCCCTGCAGCCGTGGAGCCCTGCTGTCCCCGAGCCCTGCAGTCCCATAGCCCAGGGGCCCCGCAGCTCCTGAGCCCTACAGGCCCGGGGCAGACAGATTGGCGTCATTTCGTTCCTGGCCATCTGGTCGCCCCTCTCGCCTCGGCCATCTGGTCGCCCGCGAAGCTTTCCTATGGTGTGACCAGATGGCCGGACTTCCCTGGAAGTCCCGATGGGGTGCCACTCGCCTCCCAGGTCCCAGCGAGGGCTCCAGGAGGTCGGGCACTTTTGCGCCCTGGGTCCCCTCTGTCACCTCGTGTGCACGGATTACAAGAAATGGGGGTAATTTTCCTCCGGATTGGTAGGGACAAGGTATTCTGGGACCCCCCTCGGCCTAGCGGTCCTCAGCCGTCAGCTGGACATGCCAGGATGCCGGCCCAGCCCCGGATCCGTCCCTGGGTCTGCCGCGTGGCAGGAAGCCCTGGATGGGGTCCGGGGGCCCGGCCGGGCCCCGGGTCGGGTGCCCCGGCCCTGGGCCCGGTCCCCCGGCCTGCCGCACTGACAAAGGACCAGGACGTGGTTTCCTTCGAGCCCGGGGAGCCTCCCCTCCATCGGCTGAGTTCAGCAGCTCCGGCCGGGGCCCCTGAGGGCCCGGGGAGGGCGGCCTCCCCATCCCGGGCTCTGTCCTTGGTCCTGCTGCGTGGCAGGGTGCCCGGGACGGGGTCCGGAGGGCCCGGGAAGGCTTCCCCTGCGCCTCCGGGCTTGGGAGCCCAGGGGCCCGGCCGGGCCCCGGGTCGTGTGCTACGGCCCTGGGCGCCGTCCACCGACCTGCCACACTGCCAAAGCCCCGGGATGGGGCTCCGTTGTGCCCGGGCAGCCTCCCCTTGCCGGGCTGAGTTCAGGAGCTTCGGCCGGGGCCCCCGAGGGCCCGGGGAGGGCGGCCTCCCCATCCCGGGCTCTGTCCTTGGTCCTGCTGCGTGGCAGGGTGCCCGGGACGGGGTCCGGAGGGCCCGGGGAGGCTTCCCCTGCGCCTCCGGGCCCGGGAGCCCCGGCTGGGTCCAGGGGCCCGGCCGGGCCCCGGGTTGTGTGCTACGGCCCTGGGCGCCGTCCACCGACATGCCACACTGCCAAAGCCCCGGGACGGGGCTCCGTTGTGCCCGGGAAGCCTCCCCTTGCCGGACTGAGTTCAGGAGCTTCGGCCGGGGCCCCCGAGGGCCCGGGGAGGGCGGCCTCCCCATCCCGGGCTCTGTCCTTGGTCCTGCTGTGTGGCAGGGTGCCTGGGACGGGGTCCGGAGGGCCCGGGGAGGCTTCCCCTGCGTCTCCGGGCATTAGAGCCCAGGCTGGGTCCAGGGGCCCGTCCGGGCCCCGGGTCGGGTGCTAGGCCCTGGGCCTCCGGTCCCCAACCCGCCCTTTCCCTGACGCCAGCTCACTTTTTCGTTGGGGCACAGAGTGACATAGGCTGGCTTGACTTTCGTGCCCGGCCATCTGGTCTCTGGGATCCCCTCGGCCATCTGGTCTCCGGGATCCCCTCGGCCATCTGGTCTCCAGGATCCCCTCGGCCATCTGGTCTCCAGGATCGCCTCGGCCATCTGGTCTCCGGCAATGCTTTCCTATGGGGGCGACCAGATGGCCGAACTTCCCTGGAAGTCCCGATGAGGTGCCATTTGCCTCCCGGATCCCAGCGAGGGCTCCAGGAGGTCG
>NC_141696.1:1531705696-1531738196 GCF_964263255.1 Lissotriton vulgaris | reverse complement strand
AGGCTGGGGCCTGGGGGCTGGGGCCTGGGGCCTGGTGCCTGGGGCCTTGGGCCTGGTGCCTGGGGCCTGGGGCCTGGGGCCTGAGCTCTGTCCTGCAAGCCGGCCGAGGTTCCGGGCGTTCATCTGGGCCAAGGGAGGCTGGCTAGGGTTTCGGAAGCAGGGACCGGGCCCGGGGCTTGAGCTCCGTCTGGCAGGCCATGGGGTTGCTGGAGCCTCCCCATCCTGCAAGCCGGTCGTGGTTCCGGGCGTTCATCCAGGCCGAGGGAGGCTCTCCCCAGCCTGGCTAGGGTTTCGGAAGCAAGGACCGGGAGCGGGCCCGGGGGCCTGAGCTCCGTCCGGCCGGCCATGGGTTTGATGGAGCTTCCCCGTCCTGCAAGCCGGCCGGGGTTCCAGGCGTTCATCCGAGCCAAGGGAGGCTCTCCCCGGCCTGGCTAGGGTTTCAGAAGCAGGGACCGGGAGCGGGCCCGGGGCTTGGGCCCCGTCCGGCAGGGCCCGGTGGTGCGGGAATAACCCTCCGTCCTGCAGCCCTGGAGCCCCCGGAGCCCTGGAGCCCTGGAGCCCTGGAGCCCTGGAGCCCCCCCCGGAGCCCTGCAGCCCTGCTGCCCTGCAGCTCCGGAGCCCGTGAGCCCTGGAGCCCCCCGAGGAGCCCTGCAGCCCCGTAGCCCTGGAGCCCCCCCGAGCCCGGCAGCCCTGGAGCCCCCGAGCCCGGCAGCCCCGAAAGCCCGGCAGCCCACGGAGCCCTGCAGCCCCCCCGAGCCCTGTAGCCCTGCAGCCCAGGGGAGGCTCTCCCGGGCCTGGCCTAGGGTTCGGGAGCCGGGCCTTGGACCGGGCCCGGGGCTCGGGTTCCCTCCGGCAGGCCCTGGGGTGCGGGAACTACTCCGTCCTGCAAGCCGGTCCGGGCGCCGGGGACGGAGGGTCCACCAGGGCCCAGGGAGGCTCTCGGGGCAGGCAGATTAGCGTCCTTTCGGTCCCCGCCATCGGGTCGGCCCTCTCCCCTCGGCCATCTGGTCGCCTGCAAAGCTTTCCTATGGGGCGACTAGATGGCCGGGCTTCCCTGGAAGTCCCGATGGGGTGCCATTTGCCTCCCGGATCCCAGCCTGGGCTCCAGGAGGTCAGGCAAGTTTGCGCCCTGGGTCCCCTCTGTCACCTCGAGTGCACGGATTACAAGAAAGAAGGGTAATTTTCCTCCGGATTAGTAGGTGCAAGGGTATGCCCAAACACCCTCCCGGGGCTGGTGGTTCCCTGCCGGGGACCAGATGGGATGTGCCCCGGGCAACACCTCCCAGGTGTCCGGGGCTCCCTCCTCCGACCCGCGGCGTGGGGAAGAGCCCGGGACGGGCTCCATGGGTCCCGGGCCCTGCAACCCCGGAGCCCCGGAGCCCTGCTGCCCTGGAGCCCTGGAGCCCTGCAGCCCCCGAGCCCTGGAGCCCAGCAGCCCCAGAGCCCTGCTGCCCTGCAGCCCCCGAGCCCTGGAGCCCAGCAGCCCGGGAGCCCCGGAGCCCTGCAGCCCCGGAGCCCCGCAGCCCCGGAGCCCCGGAGCCGTCGAGCCCTGCGGCCCCCCGAGCCCTACAGGCACGGGGCAGGCAGATTGGGCGTCATTTCGGTCCCGGCCATCTGGTCTCCAGGATCGCCTCGGCCATCTGGTCGCCCGCCATGCTTTCCTATGGGGGCGACTAGATGGCCGGACTTCCCTGGAAGTCCCGATGAGGTGCCATTCGCCTCCCGGACCCCAGCAAGGGCTCCAGGAGGTCGGGCACGTTTGCGCCCTGGGTCCCCTCTGTCACCTCGCGTGCACGGATTTCAAGAAAGGAGGGTAATTTTCCTCTGGATTACTAGGGGCAAGGGTATGCCCAGGCACCCTCCCCGTGCTGGCGGTCCCCTGCCGGGGACCAGATGGGATGTGCTCCGGGCAACACCTCCCAGGTGTCCGGGGCTCCCTCCTCCGACCCGCGGCGTGGGGAAGAGCCCGGGACGGGCTCCATGGGTCCCGGGCCCTGCAACCCCGGAGCCCTGCTGCCCTGGAGCCCTGCAGCCCCCGAGCCCTGGAGCCCAGCAGCCCCGGAGCCCTGCAGCCCCCAAGCCCTGGAGCCCAGCAGCCCCGGAGCCCTGCAGCCCCGGAGCCCCGGAGCCCCGGAGCCCTGCAGCCGTCGAGCCCTGCAGCCCCCGAGCCCCCGAGCCCTACAGGCCCGGGGCAGGCAGATTGGGCGTCATTTCGGTCCCGGCCATCTGGTCTCCAGGATCGCCTCGGCCATCTGGTCTCCCGCAATGCTTTCCTATGGGTGCGACCAGATGGCCGGCCTTCCCTGGAAGTCCCGATGGAGTGCCATTCGCCTCCCGGACCCCAGCAAGGGCTCCAGGAGGTCGGGCACATTTGCGCCCTGGGTCCCCTCTGTCACCTTGTGTGCTCAGATTACAAGAAATGGGGGTAATTTTCCTCCGGATTGGTAGGGACAAGGTATTCTGGGACCCCCCTTGGCCTAGCGGTCCTCCGCCGGCAGCTGGACATGCCAGGATGCCGCCCCAGCCCCGGATCCGTCCCTGGCCTGCCGCGTGGCAGGAAGCCCTGGATGGGGTCCGGGGGGCCCCGGCCGGGCCCCGGGTTGGGTGCTACGGCCCTGGGCCCTGTCCCTCGGCCTGCCACACTGCCAAAGGCCTGAGACAGGGCTCCGCTGTGCCCGGGAAGCCTCCCCTTGCTGGGCTGAGTTCAGGAGCTTCGGCCGGGGCCCCCCGAGGGCCCGGGGAGGGCGGCCTCCCCATCCCGGGCTCTGTCCTTAGTCCTGCTGCGTGGCAGGGTGCCCGGGACGGTGGTCCGGAGGGCCTGGGAAGGCGTCCCCTGCGTCTCCGTGCATCAAAGCCTAGGCTGGGTCCAGGGGCCCGTCCGGGCCCCAGGTCGGGTGCCACGGCCCTGGGCCTCCGGTCCCCACCTTGCCGTTCCCTGGCGCCAGCTCCCTTTTTCGTCGGGGCACAGAGTGGCACCGGCTGGCTTGACTCTCGTGCCCGGCCATCTGTTCTCTGGGATCCCCTCGGCCATCTGGTCTCCGGGATCCCCTCGGGCATCTGGTCTCCCGGATCCCCTCGGCCATCTGGTCTCCAGGATCGCCTCGGCCATCTGGTCTCCCGCAATGCTTTCTTATGGAAGCGACCAGATGGCCGAACTTCCCTGGAAGTCCCGATGAGGTGCCATTTGCCTCCCGGATCCCAGCGAGGGCTCCAGGAGGTCGGGTACCTTCGCGCCTTGGGTCCCCTATGTCACTCGGTGCGCACGGATTCGAAGAAAGAGGGGTAGCCTTCCTCCGGATTACTAGGGACAAGGTATGCCCAGACACTTCTTGCAGTTCTCTGCCCGAGGGGAACGACCAGATGAGATGTGCCTGGGAAAAAACCTCCCTTCTCCAGGAGGCCAACGGCATGGCAAAATACCCGGGAAGGGCTCAACGGGTCCCGGGCAGACCTCCCCCGGGCGTCCGGGGCACCCACCGGGCAGACCTCCCCCGGGGCACCCATCTCCAGGGGGCCAACGGCATGGCAAAGTACCCGGGAAGGGCTCCACGGGTCCCGGGCAGACCTCCCCCAGGCGTCCGGGGCACCCATCTCCAGGAGGCCAACGGCATGCAAAGTACCCGGGAAGGGCTCCACGGGTCCCGGGCAGACCTCCCCCGGGCGTCCGGGGCACCCATCTCCAGGAGGCCAACGGCATGGCAAAGTACCCGGGAAGGGCTTCACGGGTCCCGGGCAGACCTCCCCCAGGCGTCTGGGGCACCCACCGGGCAGACCGCCCCCAGACGCGTCCGGGGTACCCATCTCCAGGAGGCCAACGGCATGGCAAATTACCCGGGAAGGGCTCCACGGGTCCCGGGCAGTCCTCCCCCCCCCGGGCGTACAGATTCGGGCGGATGTGCTTTTACGAACCGGATCGGAATCGGCCCAAATAATAATAATCCACATTTGTAAAGCGCACAGTCACCCGTAAGGGTCGCTGGGGGCCGTCGGGAAGATTAAGCAAGCTATTGCCCAGAGTGAAATGGTGCTGGGCTTTTCTGCCGCCGGCGCCGGGGATCGAACCGTGATCTCCAGATTCCGGAGTCAGCCGCCCTAGCCGCGGCGTCAGCTATTCCCCAGAGTGAAATGGTGCTGGGCTTTTCTGCCGCCGGCGCCGGGGATCGAACCGTGATCTCCAGATTCCGGAGTCAGCCGCCCCAGCCGCGGCGTCAGCTATTTCCCAGAGTCAAATGGTGCTGGGCTTTTCTGCCGCCGGCGCCGGGGATCGAACCGTGATCTCCAGATTCCGGAGTCAGCCGCCCTAGCCGCGGTGTCAGCTTTTTCCCAGAGTGAAATGGTGCTGGGCTTTTCTGCCGCCGGCGCCGGGGATCGAACCGTGATCTCCAGATTTCGGAGTCAGCCGCGGCGTCAGCTATTTCCCAGAGTCACATGGTGCTGGGCTTTTCTGCCGCCGGAGCCGGGGATCGAACCGTGATTCCCCAGATTGGGATATCCCAAAAATCCGGCATGGTAGGTGCTCGCCAGGACCAGGGTTGGAGACCCCTGCCTTAAAACATATCTCTACCATATGAGTTAAAAATCCAGGTCCTGCATCTATTTTGTTAAATAGTTCAAATTAAAGTATGAAGACCCCAGCTAACAGAAGGCTGAAATAGCTCAGTTGGGAGAGCGTTAGACTGAAGATCTAAAGGTCCCTGGTTCAGTCCTGGGTTTCGGCACAGTTGAGAGGTTCCTTGCTTCTAACAAAATAGGTCTTGGAATCAGCTGTAGTTCTTTTTCTCTATTCATCAAATTTTTTCCAACTGATCTACAACACAATCAATTTAACATAGACTTTGCTTTATGTCCTCCTTCTAAACTTGCTTCCACCTCTCTTACCTTCAGGTTTGACAATGAATATTTCCCATTTCATGCTTTTTTGTAAAGTAAACTCTTGTCTGCATTACCTTCCACTTCCCCTTGAACACAGATGTCAGTAGTCAGATGACATTGCTTACCTACTCATGCCAAATATATCTGGGTAATATAGTGCTAGTCCATTCAGAGTTAAAAAAACAACTACCTAACCTGGATCCCAAGAATGCTATTTGCCCATTGCACCAGTTAATTGCGGAATGATACAGGACTCCTTAAAACATATCTCTACCATATGAGGTTAAAAATCCAGGTTCTGCATCTATTTTGTTAAATGGTTTAAATTAAAGTATGAAGACCACAGCTATAAGCAGGCTGCAATAGCTCAGTTGGGAGAGCGTTAGACTGAAGATCTAAAGGTCCCTGGTTCAATCCCGGGTTTCGGCACAGTTGAGAGGTTCCTTGCTTCTAACAAAATAGGTCTTGGAATCAGCTGTAGTACTTTTTTCTCTATCAACATTTTTATCAACTGATCTACAAAATGATCAATTCAACATAGACTTTGCTTTCTGTCCTCCTTTTAAACTTTCTTCCACCTATCTTGCCTTCAGGTTTGACAATGAATGTTTCCCATTTCGTCCTTTTTTGTAAAGTAAACTCTTGTCTGCATCACATTCCACTTCCCCTTGAACACAGATGTCAGTAGTCAGATGACATTGCTTACCTACTCATGCCAAATATATCTAGGTAATATAGTGCTAGTCCATTCAGAGTTAAAAAAACAACTACCTAACCTGGATCCCAAAAATGCTATTTGCCCATTGCACCAGTTAATTGCGAAATGATACAGGACTCCTTAAAACATATCTCTACCATATGAGGTTAAAAATCCAGGTCCTGCATCTATTTTGTTAAATGGTTTAAATTAAAGTATGAAGACCACAGCTATAAGCAGGCTGCAATAGCTCAGTTGGGAGAGCGTTAGACTGAAGATCTAAAGGTCCCTGGTTCAGTCCTGGGTTTCGGCACAGTTGAGAGGTTCCTTGCTTCTAACAAAATAGGTCTTGGAATCAGCTGTAGTTCTTTTTCTCTATTCATCAAATTTTTTCCAACTGATCTACAACACAATCAATTTAACATAGACTTTGCTTTATGTCCTCCTTCTAAACTTGCTTCCACCTCTCTTACCTTCAGGTTTGACAATGAATATTTCCCATTTCATGCTTTTTTGTAAAGTAAACTCTTGTCTGCATTACCTTCCACTTCCCCTTGAACACAGATGTCAGTAGTCAGATGGCATTGCTTACCTACTCATGCCAAATATATCTGGGTAATATAGTGCTAGTCCATTCAGAGTTAAAAAAACAACTACCTAACCTGGATCCCAAAAATGCTATTTACCCATTGCACCAGTTAATTGCGGAATGATACAGGACTCCTTAAAACATATCTCTACCATATGAGGTTAAAAATCCAGGTCCTGCATCTATTTTGTTAAATGGTTTAAATTGAAGTATGAAGACCACAGCTATAAGCAGGCCGAAATAGCTCAGTTGGGAGAGCGTTAGACTGAAGATCTAAAGGTCCCTGGTTCAATCCCGGGTTTCGGCACAGTTGAGAGGTTCCTTGCTTCTAACAAAATAGGTCTTGGAATCAGCTGTAGTACTTTTTCTCTATTCATCAAATTTTTTCCAACTGATCTACAACACAATCAATTTAACATAGACTTTGCTTTATGTCCTCCTTCTAAACTTGCTTCCACCTCTCTTACCTTCAGGTTTGACAATGAATATTTCCCATTTCATGCTTTTTTGTAAAGTAAACTCTTGTCTGCATTACCTTCCACTTCCCCTTGAACACAGATGTCAGTAGTCAGATGACATTGCTTACCTACTCATGCCAAATATATCTGGGTAATATAGTGCTAGTCCATTCAGAGTTAAAAAAACAACTACCTAACCTGGATCCCAAAAATGCTATTTGCCCATTGCACCAGTTAATTGCGGAATTATACAGGACTCCTTAAAACATATCTCTACCATATGAGGTTAAAAATCCAGGTCCTGCATCTATTTTGTTAAATGGTTTAAATTAAAGTATGAAGACCACAGCTATAAGCAGGCCGCAATATCTCAGTTCGGAGAGTGTTAGACTGAAGATCTAAAGGTCCCTGGTTCAATCCTGGGTTTCGGCACAGTTGAGAGGTTCCTTGCTTCTAACAAAATAGGTCTTGGAATCAGCTGTAGTACTTTTTTCTCTATTAACATTTTTATCAACTGATCTACAAAATGATCAATTCAGCATAGACTTTGCTTTCTGTCCTCCTTTTAAACTTTCTTCCACCTATCTTGCCTTCAGGTTTGACAATGAATGTTTCCCATTTCGTCCTTTTTTGTAAAGTAAACTCTTGTCTGCATCACATTCCACTTCCCCTTGAACACAGATGTCAGTAGTCAGATGACATTGCTTACCTACTCATGCCAAATATATCTAGGTAATATAGTGCTAGTCCATTCAGAGTTAAAAAAACAACTACCTAACCTGGATCCCAAAAATGCTATTTACCGATTGCACCAGTTAACTGGGGAATGATACAGGACTCCTCCAAACATATCTCTACCATTTGAGGTTAAAAATCCAGGTCCTGCATCTATTTTGTTAAATGGTTCAAATTAAAGTATGAAGACCCCAGCTATCAGAAGGCTGAAATAGCTTAGTTGGGAAGGCCGAAATAGCTCAGTTGGGAGAGTGTTAGACTGAAGATCTAAAGGTCCCTGGTTCAATCCCGGGTTTCGTCACAGTTGAGAGGTTCCTTGCTTCTAACAAAATAGGTTTTGGAATCAGCTGTAGTACTTTTTCTCTATTCATCAAATTTTTTCCAACTGATCTACAACACAATCAATTTAACATAGACTTTGCTTTATATCCTCCTTCTAAACTTGCTTCCACCTCTCTTACCTTCAGGTTTGACAATGAATATTTCCCATTTCATGCTTTTTTGTAAAGTAAACTCTTGTCTGCATTACCTTCCACTTCCCCTTGAACACAGATGTCAGTAGTCAGATGACATTGCTTACCTACTCATGCCAAATATATCTGGGTAATATAGTGCTAGTCCATTCAGAGTTAAAAAAACAACTACCTAACCTGGATCCCAAAAATGCTATTTACCCATTGCACCAGTTAATTGCAGAATGATACAGGACTCCTTAAAACATATCTCTACCATATGAGGTTAAAAATCCAGGTCCTGCATCTATTTTGTTAAATGGTTTAAATTAAAGTATGAAGACCACAGCTATAAGCAGGCCGAAAAAGCTAAGTTGGGAGAGCGTTAGACTGAAGATCTAAAGGTCCCTGGTTCAATCCCGGGTTTCGGCACAGTTGAGAGGTTCCTTGCTTCTAACAAAATAGGTCTTGGAATCAGCTGTAGTACTTTTTTGTCTATCAACATTTTTATCAACTGATCTACAAAATGATCAATTCAACATAGACTTTGCTTTCTGTCCTCCTTTTAAACTTTCTTCCACCTATCTTGCCTTCAGGTTTGACTATGAATGTTTCCCATTTCGTCCTTTTTTGTAAAGTAAACTCTTGTCTGCATCACATTCCACTTCCCCTTGAACACAGATGTCAGTAGTCAGATGACATTGCTTACCTACTCATGCCAAATATATCTGGGTAATATAGTGCTAGTCCATTCAGAGTTAAAAAAAAAACTACCTAACCTGGACCCCAAAAATGCTATTTACCCATTGCACCAGTTAACTGGGGAATGATACAGGACTCCTTAAAACATATCTCTACCATATGAGTTAAAAATCCAGGTCCTGCATCTATTTTGTTAAATAGTTCAAATTAAAGTATGAAGACCCCAGCTAACAGAAGGCTGAAATAGCTCAGTTGGGAGAGCGTTAGACTGAAGATCTAAAGGTCCCTGATTCAGTCCTGGGTTTCGGCACAGTTGAGAGGTTCCTTGCTTCTAACAAAATAGGTCTTGGAATCAGCTGTAGTACTTTTTTCTCTATTAACATTTTTATCAACTGATCTACAAAATGATCAATTCAACATAGACTTTGCTTTCTGTCCTCCTTTTAAACTTTCTTCCACCTATCTTGCCTTCAGGTTTGACAATGAATGTTTCCCATTTCGTCCTTTTTTGCAAAGTAAACTCTTGTCTGCATCACATTCCACTTCCCCTTGAACACAGATGTCAGTAGTCAGATGACATTGCTTACCTACTCATGCCAAATATATCTAGGTAATATAGTGCTAGTCCATTCAGAGTTAAAAAAACAACTACCTAACCTGGATCCCAAAAATGCTATTTACCGATTGCACCAGTTAACTGGGGAATGATACAGGACTCCTCCAAACATATCTCTACCATTTGAGGTTAAAAATCCAGGTCCTGCATCTATTTTGTTAAATGGTTCAAATTAAAGTATGAAGACCCCAGCTATCAGAAGGCCGAAATAGCTCAGTTGGGAAGGCCGAAATAGCTCAGTTGGGAGAGCGTTAGACTGAAGATCTAAAGGTCCCTGGTTCAATCCTGGGTTTCGTCACAGTTGAGAGGTTCCTTGCTTCTAACAAAATAGGTTTTGGAATCAGCTGTAGTACTTTTTCTCTATTCATCAATTTTTTTCCAACTGATCTACAACACAATCAATTTAACATAGACTTTGCTTTATATCCTCCTTCTAAACTTGCTTCCACCTCTCTTACCTTCAGGTTTGACAATGAATATTTCCCATTTCATGCTTTTTTGTAAAGTAAACTCTTGTCTGCATTACCTTCCACTTCCCCTTGAACACAGATGTCAGTAGTCAGATGACATTGCTTACCTACTCATGCCAAATATATCTGGGTAATATAGTGCTAGTCCATTCAGAGTTAAAAAAACAACTACCTAACCTGGATCCCAAAAATGCTATTTACCCATTGCACCAGTTAATTGCGGAATGATACAGGACTCCTTAAAACATATCTCTACCATATGAGGTTAAAAAACCAGGTCCTGCATCTATTTTGTTAAATGGTTTAAATTAAAGTATGAAGACCACAGCTATAAGCAGGCCGAAAAAGCTAAGTTGGGAGAGCGTTAGACTGAAGATCTAAAGGTCCCAGGTTCAATCCCGGGTTTCGGCACAGTTGAGAGGTTCCTTGCTTCTAACAAAATAGGTCTTGGAATCAGCTGTAGTACTTTTTTCTCTATCAACATTTTTATCAACTGATCTACAAAATGATCAATTCAACATAGACTTTGCTTTCTGTCCTCCTTTTAAACTTTCTTCCACCTATCTTGCCTTCAGGTTTGACTATGAATGTTTCCCATTTCGTACTTTTTTGTAAAGTAAACTCTTGTCTGCATCACATTCCACTTCCCCTTGAACACAGATGTCAGTAGTCAGATGACATTGCTTACCTACTCATGCCAAATATATCTGGGTAATATAGTGCTAGTCCATTCAGAGTTAAAAAAACAACTACCTAACCTGGATCCCAAAAATGCTATTTACCCATTGCACCAGTTAACTGGGGAATGATACAGGACTCCTTAAAACATATCTCTACCATATGAGGTTAAAAATCCAGGTCCTGCATCTATTTTGTTAAATGGTTCAAATTAAAGTATGAAGACCCCAGCTATCAGAAGGCCGAAATAGCTCAGTTGGGAGAACGTTAGACTGAAGATCTAAAGGTCCCTGGTTCAATCCCGGGTTTCGGCACAGTCGAGAGGTTCCTTGCTTCTAACAAAATAGGTCTTGGAATCAGCTGTAGTACTTTTTCTCTATTCATCAAATTTTTTCCAACTGATCTACAACACAATCAATTTAACATAGACTTTGCTTTATGTCCTCCTTCTAAACTTGCTTCCACCTCTCTTACCTTCAGGTTTGACAATGAATATTTCCCATTTCATGCTTTTTTGTAAAGTAAACTCTTGTCTGCATTACCTTCCACTTCCCCTTGAACACAGATGTCAGTAGTCAGCTGACATTGCTTACCTACTCATGCATAATATATCTGGATAATATAGTGCTAGCCCATTCAGAGTTAAAAAAACAACTACCTAACCTGGATCCCAAAAATGCTGTTTACCCATTGCACCAGTTAACTGGGGAATGATACAGGACTCCTTAAAACATATCTCTACCATATGAGGTTAAAAATCCAGGTCATGCATCTATTTTGTTAAATGGTTCAAATTAAAGTATGAAGACCGCAGATATCAGCAGGCTGAAATAGCTCATTTGGGAGAGTGTTAGACTGAAGATCTAAAGGTCCCTGGTTCAATCCAGGGTTTCGGCACTGTTTAGAGGTTCTTTGCTTCTAACAAAATAGGTCTTGGAATCAGCTGTAGTCCTTTTTCTGTATTCATCAAATTTTTTCCAACTGATCTACAACACAATCAATTTAACATAGACTTTGCTTTCTGTCCTCCTTCTAGACTTGCTTCCACCTCTCTTGCCTTCAGGTTTTACTATGAATGTTTCCCATGTCATGCTTTTTTGTAAAGTAAACTCTTGTCTGCATTACCTTCCACTTCCCCTTGAACACAGATGTCAGTAGTCAGATGACATTGCTTACCTACTCATGCCAAATATATCTGGGTAATATAGTGCTAGTACATTCAGAGTTAAAAAAACAACTACCTAACCTGGATCCCAAAAATGCTATTTGCCCATTGCACCAGTTAATTGCGGAATGATACAGGACTCCTTAAAACATATCTCTACCATATGAGGTTAAAAATCCAGGTCCTGCATCTATTTTGTTAAATGGTTTAAATTAAAGTATGAAGACCACAGCTATAAGCAGGCTGCAATAGCTCAGTTGGGAGAGCGTTAGACTGAAGATCTAAAGGTCCCTGGTTCAATCCCGGGTTTCGGCACAGTTGAGAGGTTCCTTGCTTCTAACAAAATAGGTCTTGGAATCAGCTGTAGTACTTTTTTCTCTATCAACATTTTTATCAACTGATCTACAAAATGATCAATTCAACATAGACTTTGCTTTCTGTCCTCCTTTTAAACTTTCTTCCACCTATCTTGCCTTCAGGTTTGACAATGAATGTTTCCCATTTCGTCCTTTTTTGTAAAGTAAACTCTTGTCTGCATCACATTCCACTTCCCCTTGAACACAGATGTCAGTAGTCAGATGACATTGCTTACCTACTCATGCCAAATATATCTAGGTAATATAGTGCTAGTCCATTCAGAGTTAAAAAAACAACTACCTAACCTGGATCCCAAAAATGCTATTTGCCCATTGCACCAGTTAATTGCGGAATGATACAGGACTCCTTAAAACATATCTCTACCATATGAGGTTAAAAATCCAGGTCCTGCATCTATTTTGTTAAATGGTTTAAATTAAAGTATGAAGACCACAGCTATAAGCAGGCCGCAATAGCTCAGTTGGTAGAGCGTTAGACTGAAGATCTAAAGGTCCCTGGTTCAATCCCGGGTTTCGGCACAGTCAAGAGGTTCCTTGCTTCTAACAAAATAGGTCTTGGAATCAGCTGTAGTTCTTTTTCTCTATTCATCAAATTGTTTCCAACTGATCTACAACACAATCAATTTAACATAGACTTTGCTTTATGTCCTCCTTCTAAACTTGCTTCCACCTCTCTTACCTTCAGTTTGACAATGAATATTTCCCATTTCATGCTTTTTTGTAAAGTAAACTCTTGTCTGCATTACCTTCCACTTCCCCTTGAACACAGATGTCAGTAGTCAGCTGACATTGCTTACCTACTCATGCCAAATATATCTGGGTAATATAGTGCTAGTCCATTCAGAGTTAAAAAAACAACTACCTAACCTGGATCCCAAAAATGCTATTTACCCATTGCACCAGTTAATTGCGGAATGATACAGGACTCCTTAAAACATATATCTACCATATGAGGTTAAAAATCCAGGTCCTGCATCTATTTTGTTAAATGGTTTAAATTAAAGTATGAAGACCACAGCTATAAGCAGGCCGAAATAGCTCAGTTGGGAGAGCGTTAGACTGAAGATCTAAAGGTCCCTGGTTCAATCCCGGGTTTCGGCACAGTTGAGAGGTTCCTTGCTTCTAACAAAATAGGTCTTGGAATCAGCTGTAATACTTTTTCTCTATTCATCAAATTTTTTCCAACTGATCTACAACACAATCAATTTAACATAGACTTTGCTTTATGTCCTCCTTCTAAACTTGCTTCCACCTCTCTTACCTTCAGGTTTGACAATTAATATTTCCCATTTCATGCTTTTTTGTAAAGTAAACTCTTGTCTGCATTACCTTCCACTTCCCCTTGAACACAGATGTCAGTAGTCAGATGACATTGCTTACCTACTCATGCCAAATATATCTGGGTAATATAGTGCTAGTCCATTCAGAGTTAAAAAAACAACTACCTAACCTGGATCCCAAGAATGCTATTTGCCCATTGCACCAGTTAATTGCGGAATGATACAGGACTCCTTAAAACATATCTCTACCATATGAGGTTAAAAATCCAGGTTCTGCATCTATTTTGTTAAATGGTTTAAATTAAAGTATGAAGACCACAGCTATAAGCAGGCTGCAATAGCTCAGTTGGGAGAGCGTTAGACTGAAGATCTAAAGGTCCCTGGTTCAATCCCGGGTTTCGGCACAGTTGAGAGGTTCCTTGCTTCTAACAAAATAGGTCTTGGAATCAGCTGTAGTACTTTTTTCTCTATCAACATTTTTATCAACTGATCTACAAAATGATCAATTCAACATAGACTTTGCTTTCTGTCCTCCTTTTAAACTTTCTTCCACCTATCTTGCCTTCAGGTTTGACAATGAATGTTTCCCATTTCGTCCTTTTTTGTAAAGTAAACTCTTGTCTGCATCACATTCCACTTCCCCTTGAACACAGATGTCAGTAGTCAGATGACATTGCTTACCTACTCATGCCAAATATATCTAGGTAATATAGTGCTAGTCCATTCAGAGTTAAAAAAACAACTACCTAACCTGGATCCCAAAAATGCTATTTGCCCATTGCACCAGTTAATTGCGAAATGATACAGGACTCCTTAAAACATATCTCTACCATATGAGGTTAAAAATCCAGGTCCTGCATCTATTTTGTTAAATGGTTTAAATTAAAGTATGAAGACCACAGCTATAAGCAGGCTGCAATAGCTCAGTTGGGAGAGCGTTAGACTGAAGATCTAAAGGTCCCTGGTTCAATCCCGGGTTTCGGCACAGTCGAGAGGTTCCTTGCTTCTAACAAAATAGGTCTTGGAATCAGCTGTAGTACTTTTTCTCTATTCATCAAATTTTTTCCAACTGATCTACAACACAATCAATTTAACATAGACTTTGCTTTATGTCCTCCTTCTAAACTTGCTTCCACCTCTCTTACCTTCAGGTTTGACAATGAATATTTCCCATTTCATGCTTTTTTGTAAAGTAAACTCTTGTCTGCATTACCTTCCACTTCCCCTTGAACACAGATGTCAGTAGTCAGCTGACATTGCTTACCTACTCGTGCCAAATATATCTGGGTAATATAGTGCTAGTCCATTCAGAGTTAAAAAAGACAACTACCTAACCTGGATCCCAAAAATGCTATTTACCCATTGCACCAGTTAATTGCGGAATGATACAGGACTCCTTAAAACATATCTCACCATATGAGGTTAAAAATCCAGGTCCTGCATCTATTTTGTTAAATGGTTTAAATTAAAGTATGAAGACCACTGCTATAAGCAGGCCGAAATAGCTAAGTTGGGAGAGCGTTAGACTGAAGATCTAAAGGTCCCTGGTTCAATCCCGGTTGTCGGCACAGTTGAGAGGTTCCTTGCTTCTAACAAAATAGGTCTTGGAATCAGCTGTAGTACTTTTTTCTCTATCAACATTTTTATCAACTGATCTACAAAATGATCAATTCAACATAGACTTTGCTTTCTGTCCTCCTTTTAAACTTTCTTCCACCTATCTTGCCTTCAGGTTTGACTATGAATGTTTTCCATTTCGTCCTTTTTTGTAAAGTAAACTCTTGTCTGCATCACATTCCACTTCCCCTTGAACACAGATGTCAGTAGTCAGATGACATTGCTTACCTACTCATGCCAAATATATCTGGGTAATATAGTGCTAGTCCATTCAGAGTTAAAAAAACAACTACCTAACCTGGACCCCAAAAATGCTATTTACCCATTGCACCAGTTAACTGGGGAATGATACAGGACTCCTTAAAACATATCTCTACCATATGAGTTAAAAATCCAGGTCCTGCATCTATTTTGTTAAATAGTTCAAATTAAAGTATGAAGACCCCAGCTAACAGAAGGCTGAAATAGCTCAGTTGGGAGAGCGTTAGACTGAAGATCTAAAGGTCCCTGGTTCAGTCCTGGGTTTCGGCACAGTTGAGAGGTTCCTTGCTTCTAACAAAATAGGTCTTGGAATCAGCTGTAGTTCTTTTTCTCTATTCATCAAATTTTTTCCAACTGATCTACAACACAATCAATTTAACATAGACTTTGCTTTATGTCCTCCTTCTAAACTTGCTTCCACCTCTCTTACCTTCAGGTTTGACAATGAATATTTCCCATTTCATGCTTTTTTGTAAAGTAAACTCTTGTCTGCATTACCTTCCACTTCCCCTTGAACACAGATGTCAGTAGTCAGATGACATTGCTTACCTACTCATGCCAAATATATCTGGGTAATATAGTGCTAGTCCATTCAGAGTTAAAAAAACAACTACCTAACCTGGATCCCAAGAATGCTATTTGCCCATTGCACCAGTTAATTGCGGAATGATACAGGACTCCTTAAAACATATCTCTACCATATGAGGTTAAAAATCCAGGTTCTGCATCTATTTTGTTAAATGGTTTAAATTAAAGTATGAAGACCACAGCTATAAGCAGGCTGCAATAGCTCAGTTGGGAGAGCGTTAGACTGAAGATCTAAAGGTCCCTGGTTCAATCCCGGGTTTCGGCACAGTTGAGAGGTTCCTTGCTTCTAACAAAATAGGTCTTGGAATCAGCTGTAGTACTTTTTTCTCTATCAACATTTTTATCAACTGATCTACAAAATGATCAATTCAACATAGACTTTGCTTTCTGTCCTCCTTTTAAACTTTCTTCCACCTATCTTGCCTTCAGGTTTGACAATGAATGTTTCCCATTTCGTCCTTTTTTGTAAAGTAAACTCTTGTCTGCATCACATTCCACTTCCCCTTGAACACAGATGTCAGTAGTCAGATGACATTGCTTACCTACTCATGCCAAATATATCTAGGTAATATAGTGCTAGTCCATTCAGAGTTAAAAAAACAACTACCTAACCTGGATCCCAAAAATGCTATTTGCCCATTGCACCAGTTAATTGCGAAATGATACAGGACTCCTTAAAACATATCTCTACCATATGAGGTTAAAAATCCAGGTCCTGCATCTATTCTGTTAAATGGTTTAAATTAAAGTATGAAGACCACAGCTATAAGCAGGCTGCAATAGCTCAGTTGGGAGAGCGTTAGACTGAAGATCTAAAGGTCCCTGGTTCAGTCCTGGGTTTCGGCACAGTTGAGAGGTTCCTTGCTTCTAACAAAATAGGTCTTGGAATCAGCTGTAGTTCTTTTTCTCTATTCATCAAATTTTTTCCAACTGATCTACAACACAATCAATTTAACATAGACTTTGCTTTATGTCCTCCTTCTAAACTTGCTTCCACCTCTCTTACCTTCAGGTTTGACAATGAATATTTCCCATTTCATGCTTTTTTGTAAAGTAAACTCTTGTCTGCATTACCTTCCACTTCCCCTTGAACACAGATGTCAGTAGTCAGATGACATTGCTTACCTACTCATGCCAAATATATCTGGGTAATATAGTGCTAGTCCATTCAGAGTTAAAAAAACAACTACCTAACCTGGATCCCAAAAATGCTATTTACCCATTGCACCAGTTAATTGCGGAATGATACAGGACTCCTTAAAACATATCTCTACCATATGAGGTTAAAAATCCAGGTCCTGCATCTATTTTGTTAAATGGTTTAAATTGAAGTATGAAGACCACAGCTATAAGCAGGCCGAAATAGCTCAGTTGGGAGAGCGTTAGACTGAAGATCTAAAGGTCCCTGGTTCAATCCCGGGTTTCGGCACAGTTGAGAGGTTCCTTGCTTCTAACAAAATAGGTCTTGGAATCAGCTGTAGTACTTTTTCTCTATTCATCAAATTTTTTCCAACTGATCTACAACACAATCAATTTAACATAGACTTTGCTTTATGTCCTCCTTCTAAACTTGCTTCCACCTCTCTTACCTTCAGGTTTGACAATGAATATTTCCCATTTCATGCTTTTTTGTAAAGTAAACTCTTGTCTGCATTACCTTCCACTTCCCCTTGAACACAGATGTCAGTAGTCAGATGACATTGCTTACCTACTCATGCCAAATATATCTGGGTAATATAGTGCTAGTCCATTCAGAGTTAAAAAAACAACTACCTAACCTGGATCCCAAAAATGCTATTTGCCCATTGCACCAGTTAATTGCGGAATGATACAGGACTCCTTAAAACATATCTCTACCATATGAGGTTAAAAATCCAGGTCCTGCATCTATTTTGTTAAATGGTTTAAATTAAAGTATGAAGACCACAGCTATAAGCAGGCCGCAATATCTCAGTTGGGAGAGTGTTAGACTGAAGATCTAAAGGTCCCTGGTTCAATCCTGGGTTTCGGCACAGTTGAGAGGTTCCTTGCTTCTAACAAAATAGGTCTTGGAATCAGCTGTAGTACTTTTTTCTCTATTAACATTTTTATCAACTGATCTACAAAATGATCAATTCAACATAGACTTTGCTTTCTGTCCTCCTTTTAAACTTTCTTCCACCTATCTTGCCTTCAGGTTTGACAATGAATGTTTCCCATTTCGTCCTTTTTTGTAAAGTAAACTCTTGTCTGCATCACATTCCACTTCCCCTTGAACACAGATGTCAGTAGTCAGATGACATTGCTTACCTACTCATGCCAAATATATCTAGGTAATATAGTGCTAGTCCATTCAGAGTTAAAAAAACAACTACCTAACCTGGATCCCAAAAATGCTATTTACCGATTGCACCAGTTAACTGGGGAATGATACAGGACTCCTCCAAACATATCTCTACCATTTGAGGTTAAAAATCCAGGTCCTGCATCTATTTTGTTAAATGGTTCAAATTAAAGTATGAAGACCCCAGCTATCAGAAGGCCGAAATAGCTCAGTTGGGAAGGCCGAAATAGCTCAGTTGGGAGAGCGTTAGACTGAAGATCTAAAGGTCCCTGGTTCATTCCCGGGTTTCGTCACAGTTGAGAGGTTCCTTGCTTCTAACAAAATAGGTTTTGGAATCAGCTGTAGTACTTTTTCTCTATTCATCAAATTTTTTCCAACTGATCTACAACACAATCAATTTAACATAGACTTTGCTTTATATCCTCCTTCTAAACTTGCTTCCACCTCTCTTACCTTCAGGTTTGACAATGAATATTTCCCATTTCATGCTTTTTTGTAAAGTAAACTCTTGTCTGCATTACCTTCCACTTCCCCTTGAACACAGATGTCAGTAGTCAGATGACATTGCTTACCTACTCATGCCAAATATATCTGGGTAATATAGTGCTAGTCCATTCAGAGTTAAAAAAACAACTACCTAACCTGGATCCCAAAAATGCTATTTACCCATTGCACCAGTTAATTGCAGAATGATACAGGACTCCTTAAAACATATCTCTACCATATGAGGTTAAAAATCCAGGTCCTGCATCTATTTTGTTAAATGGTTTAAATTAAAGTATGAAGACCACAGCTATAAGCAGGCCGAAAAAGCTAAGTTGGGAGAGCGTTAGACTGAAGATCTAAAGGTCCCTGGTTCAATCCCGGGTTTCGGCACAGTTGAGAGGTTCCTTGCTTCTAACAAAATAGGTCTTGGAATCAGCTGTAGTACTTTTTTGTCTATCAACATTTTTATCAACTGATCTACAAAATGATCAATTCAACATAGACTTTGCTTTCTGTCCTCCTTTTAAACTTTCTTCCACCTATCTTGCCTTCAGGTTTGACTATGAATGTTTCCCATTTCGTCCTTTTTTGTAAAGTAAACTCTTGTCTGCATCACATTCCACTTCCCCTTGAACACAGATGTCAGTAGTCAGATGACATTGCTTACCTACTCATGCCAAATATATCTGGGTAATATAGTGCTACTCCATTCAGAGTTAAAAAAACAACTACCTAACCTGGATCCCAAAAATGCTATTTACCCATTGCACCAGTTAACTGGGGAATGATACAGGACTCCTTAAAACATATCTCTACCATATGAGGTTAAAAATCCAGGTCCTGCATCTATTTTGTTAAATGGTTCAAATTAAAGTATGAAGACCCCAGCTATCAGAAGGCCGGAATAGCTCAGTTGGGAGAACGTTAGACTGAAGATCTAAAGGTCCCTGGTTCAATCCCGGGTTTCGGCACAGTCGAGAGGTTCCTTGCTTCTAACAAAATAGGTGTTGGAATCAGCTGTAGTACTTTTTCTCTATTCATCAAATTTTTTCCAACTGATCTACAACACAATCAATTTAACATAGACTTTGCTTTATGTCCTCCTTCTAAACTTGCTTCCACCTCTCTTACCTTCAGGTTTGACAATGAATATTTCCCATTTCATGCTTTTTTGTAAAGTAAACTCTTGTCTGCATTACCTTCCACTTCCCCTTGAACACAGATGTCAGTAGTCAGCTGACATTGCTTACCTACTCATGCCAAATATATCTGGGTAATATAGTGCTAGTCCATTCAGAGTTAAAAAAACAACTACCTAACCTGGATCCCAAAAATGCTATTTACCGATTGCACCAGTTAACTGGGGAATGATACAGGACTCCTCCAAACATATCTCTACCATATGAGGTTAAAAATCCAGGTCCTGCATCTATTTTGTTAAATGGTTCAAATTAAAGTATGAAGACCCCAGCTATCAGAAGGCCGAAATAGCTCAGTTGGGAGAGCGTTAGACTGAAGATCTAAAGGTCCCTGGTTCAATCCCGGGTTTCGGCACAGTTGAGAGGTTCCTTGCTTCTAACAAAATAGCTTTTGGAATCAGCTGTAGTACTTTTTCTCTATTCATCAAATTTTTTCCAACTGATCTACAACACAATCAATTTAACATAGACTTTGCTTTATATCCTCTTTCTAAACTTGCTTCCACCTCTCCTACCTTCAGGTTTGACAATGAATATTTCCCATTTCATGCTTTTTTGTAAAGTAAACTCTTGTCTGCATTACATTCCACTTCCCCTTGAACACAGATGTCAGTAGTCAGATGACATTGCTTACCTACTCATGCATAATATATCTGGGTAATATAGTGCTAGCCCATTCAGAGTTAAAAAAACAACTACCTAACCTGGATCCCAAAAATGCTGTTTACCCATTGCACCAGTTAACTGGGGAATGATACAGGACTCCTTAAAACATATCTCTACCATATGAGGTTAAAAATCCAGGTCCTGCATCTATTTTGTTAAATGGTTCAAATCAAAGTATGAAGACCTCAGATATCAGCAGGCCGAAATAGCTCATTTGGAAGAGTGTTAGACTGAAGATCTAAAGGTCCCTGGTTCAATCCCGGGTTTCGGCACTGTTGAGAGGTTCTTTGCTTCTAACAAAATAGGTCTTGGAATCAGCTGTAGTACTTTTTCTGTATTCATCAAATTGTTTCCAACTGATCTACAACACAATCAACATAGACTTTGCTTTCTGTCCTCCTTCTAGACTTGCTTCCACCTCTCTTGCCTTCAGGTTTTACTATGAATGTTTCCCATGTCATGCTTTTTTGTAAAGTAAACTCTTGTCTGCATTACCTTCCACTTCCCCTTGAACACAGATGTCAGTAGTCAGATGACATTGCTTACCTACTCATGCCAAATATATCTGGGTAATATAGTGCTAGTACATTCAGAGTTAAAAAAACAACTACCTAACCTGGATCCCAAAAATGCTATTTACCCATTGCACCAGTTAATTGCGGAATGATACAGGACTCCTTAAAACATATCTCACCATATGAGGTTAAAAATCCAGGTCCTGCATCTATTTTGTTAAATGGTTTAAATTAAAGTATGAAGACCACAGCTATAAGCAGGCCGAAATAGCTAAGTTGGGAGAGCGTTAGACTGAAGATCTAAAGGTCCCTGGTTCAATACCCGTTGTCGGCACAGTTGAGAGGTTCCTTGCTTCTAACAAAATAGGTCTTGGAATCAGCTGTAGTACTTTTTTCTCTATCAACATTTTTATCAACTGATCTACAAAATGATCAATTCAACATAGACTTTGCTTTCTGTCCTCCTTTTAAACTTTCTTCCACCTATCTTGCCTTCAGGTTTGACTATGAATGTTTTCCATTTCGTCCTTTTTTGTAAAGTAAACTCTTATCTGCATCACATTCCACTTCCCCTTGAACACAGATGTCAGTAGTCAGATGACATTGCTTAACTACTCATGCCAAATATATCTGGGTAATATAGTGCTAGTCCATTCAGAGTTAAAAAAACAACTACCTAACCTGGATCCCAAAAATGCTATTTACCCATTGCACCAGTTAACTGGGGAATGATACAGGACTCCTTAAAACATATCTCTACCATATGAGGTTAAAAATCCAGGTCCTGCATCTATTTTGTTAAATGGTTCAAATTAAAGTATGAAGACCCCAGCTATCAGAAGGCCGAAATAGCTCAGTTGGGAGAGCGTTAGACTGAAGATCTAAAGGTCCCTGGTTCAATCCTGGGTTTCGGCACAGTTGAGAGGTTCCTTGCTTCTAACAAAATAGGTCTTGGAATCAGCTGTAGTTCTTTTTCTCTATTCATCACATTTTTTCCAACTGATCTACAACACAATCAATTTAACATAGACTTTGCTTTATGTCCTCCTTCTAAACTTGCTTCCACCTCTCTTACCTTCAGGTTTGACAATGAATATTTCCCATTTCATGCTTTTTTGTAAAGTAAACTCTTATCTGCATTACCTTCCACTTCCCCTTGAACACAGATGTCAGTAGTCAGATGACATTGCTTACCTACTCATGCCAAATATATCTGGGTAATATAGTGCTAGTCCATTCAGAGTTAAAAAAACAACTACCTAACCTAGATCCCAAAAATGCTATTTACCCATTGCACCAGTTAATTGCGGAATGATGCAGGACTCCTTAAAACATATCTCTACCATATGAGGTTAAAAATCCAGGCCCTGCATCTATTTTGTTAAATGGTTCAAATTAAAGTATGAAGACCACAGATATCAGCAGGCCGAAATAGCTCAGTTGGCAGAGTGTTAGACTGAAGATCTAAAGGTCCCTGGTTCAATCCCGGGTTTCGGCACAGTTGAGAGGTTCTTTGCTTCTAACAAAATAGGTCTTGGAATCAGCTGTAGTCCTTTTTCTGTATTCATCCAATTTTTTTAACTGATCTACAACACAATCAATTTAACATAGACTTTGCTTGCTGTCCTCCTTCTAGACTTGCTTCCACCTCTCTTACCTTCAGGTTTGACAATGAATATTTCCCATTTCATGCTTTTTTGTAAAGTAAACTCTTGTCTGCATTACCTTCCACTTCCCCTTGAACACAGATGTCAGTAGTCAGATGACATTGCTTACCTACTCATGCCAAATATATCTGGGTAATATAGTGCTAGTACATTCAGAGTTAAAAAAACAACTACCTACCTGGATCCCAAAAATGCTATTTGCCCATTGCACCAGTTAATTGCGGAATGATACAGGACTCCTGGAAAGGGGCGACCATTGGGTCCCCCCGAACGTATGGTGGAGTACCACGATCCCCCCGGGAAGCCATCTTGGGCGGGTGGCGAGTCTCGGCTGGTATGCCCGAAGCGGCGTAGCTGGGGCGCGCCTTTTCCCGCCCTGGAGTGGGCTGTCCTAGACACGGACGCGACCGGCCACGCCCACGGAGGCAGGCGGGGGCGGGTTTACGCCCGCCCTGAAGACGGATCAAAGGAGCAACAAGCCAAGAAAGTTTCCTCTTGTTCCTGTGCTCTGAAGCTGCACCTCCCCGCTGCACGTGAGCTCGAGACGGAACGAAGAGCCAATTTTGAGCGTGGTAATCTTTCTTTTTGTCTTACAGATACGCTGTCGGAGAATGCCTAAGAAAGTTGGAAAGCGAATGACTACCGACCAGATGCTGCGTATACTTATGAAAGAGGTGACCGATCTGAAGAAGCGGATGGCGGATAAAGACGGGGAAGGGGGACCGAAACGTCCGTTGCCAGGAGCAGCTCCGGGAGGAAAAGGCAAGAGGCCCAGAAGGGGAGCAGCTGGGGGGGACATCCCGGTTCCCTGTGCCCCACTTGAAGAGCCAACTCCGGTGCCGGCAGAGGGGAATCCGATTCCCGTGGTGGTCACCCGCGTGTCCGGTGAGGATATGCCGCCTGAGTTGGCAGCACAATTAGCAGCGTGGTTGGGGAAAGATAGCGAGGGCACCACGGCTGACGACGCACGTGTGTTGATGAAGCAACTGCGTGAAACGAGGGAGGCGGCGAAGACAGCATCGCCAGTTATCACGCCGGCTGCGGCAGTAGAAAAACCACCAGGAACAGGTCGAGCCGCAGATACAGCTTCTGGTTCAGGTAAGCGGCCATTGCCGATTGCGAGGGATGAGTCTGCACCTTCACGAAGGGAAAGGTTGGGTCAACATGTCCCTCTGGCTATTAAGGAGAAGATATGGGCAAATGAGTATATAAACATCTTCTCGTTGCTTACCGATCATTATGAGATGGAGCATGTTAAAAGCCAGAAGGAACTCATGCATCCGAGTGTTTGGCGTGCAAAGATGGCCGCCTTTAAAGTTGATGAAAACATTGGCACTTGGGGCAAGGCGTGGGGAATTTTTACCTCCATCATGGGCGAACGTAGACCCGAGTTGCTGTCCGAGTTGCCGATATACCAGACACGGATCATGGAATATTCCGTAGCATATGGGGGCAATCAGTGGTTCTGTTACGATAACATTTTTAGGAAAGCAAAGGAACACGATAAAAATCTAACTTGGGATTGTTATGATTCTGTGTCATGGTCAAAAATGGAGAGTACTGGTATGTTAAAAGTGCCATTAGTAGGGAGCAACGGGGGTGAATCTTCCCGCCAATATGCTGGGACCCCCTTTCGATCGGGTTCAGGTAACGAGTACCAATCGAGGCCGAACGGCAATGCAGGTAAAAGGGGGATTTGTTGGAACTTCAACAGGGGGAAATGTACGAGGCCCCAGGGGTCATGCAAATTCCGTCACGAATGTGGTGGGTGTGGGCAGTCATCCCATCCCGAGTCCATGTGCAGAGCCAAAACGGGTGATAACGGGGGTAAAGGAGGCGCCAAACAGGTCTGAAATAGTCCGAGGGGCGCCTTTACCTACTCCGGTTGATACCATGGCAATGATTCCTTGGCTCAGCGAGTACCCGGATCACGCTTCCGCTGGGGTGTTGCGGAACGGGTTTTCATATGGTTTCCGCATCCCAGTGGGGGAGTTTCAGGGTGTACGGAAATGTAAAAATCAAATATCGGTCTTGCAACATACGACTGTGGTTCAGGAAAAGATTGGGAAGGAGGTTACTCGAGGGCGAGTCGCAGGTCCATTTGTCGAGCCACCGTGTGCTAACTTTGTTTGTTCTCCTTTGGGGGTGGTCCCTAAGAAGGACCCGGGTGAGTTCCGATTGATACATAATTTATCAGCCCCACGTGGTCTGTCCGTAAATGATGCAATAGACCCGGATGTGTGTTCGGTGCGGTACGCATCTTTCGATGAGGCCGTTACCATGTTGAATCGCCTAGGGCCCGGGGCGCGGATGGCGAAGTCAGATATTGAGTCAGCGTTCCGGTTGCTCCCGGTACACCCAGACGATCAGCGTCTCCTTGGTTTCATGTTTCAGGGTCAGTATTACATGGATAAATGTATGCCAATGGGTTGCTCTATTTCTTGTGCCTATTTTGAGAAGTTCAGTTGTTTTCTGCAATGGGTCTTCACAAAGAAGACAGGTTTTCCGCATGTCATGCATTATCTCGATGATTTTTTGTTTCTGGGGGCGGCCGGGGTTCCGGAATGTGGACAGGCTTTGAATGAATTTTGTACCTTAATGAAGCATTTCGGTGTGCCATTGGCACCAGGTAAGACTGTGGGTCCCTCAACTTGCCTCGAGTTCCTAGGGATCGAGCTCGACTCTGTGGAAGGTTGTTTTAGATTACCTAGAGAGAAGGTGATAATATTCAGGGCAGCCCTGGAAACTTGTATTAGCGAGTCCAAGGTCAGGCTGCATCAGTTACAACAATTGGTGGGACAGCTGAATTTTGCCCTGAGAGTCATGCCGATGGCCCGCCCCTTTTCTCGCTCGATCGCTCAGGCCATGGTCGGCCTGAAGGAGGGTCATCATCGCACAAGGTTATCGGCTGAGGTTCGTCAGGATATGCGCATTTGGTTGGCATTTCTGGCGGATTTCAATGGTCGAATTGTCTGGAACAAACCGGCGGTGTCCTCCGAGGAGCTGGGGCTGTGGACAGATTCGGCAGGGAGTGCTGGTTTTGGTGCCATATTCGGCACACGATGGTCGGCTCAAAAATGGCCGTTATGGTGGCATGAGTGTGGACTGACAAGTAACATTGCCTTTTTGGAACTGTTTCCCATTCTGGTGGCCCTGAAAACTTGGCCCGAGGGGTTCAGAGATCACTCTGTGGTGTTCTGGTCTGATAACATGACCGTGGTTGAGTGTATCAACAGCCAGGCAGCACGATGCAAATAGATCCTGAGATTGCTCAAGGAAATTGTGTTATTGTGTATGCAGTTGAACGTACTATTCAAAGCAAGACATGTACCAGGGGTAATGAATAAGGCAGCTGATGCGCTTTCTCGTTTTCGTATGCAGGCCTTCTGGGGTTTTCTGCCCACAGCGGACCCGGTGGCAGCACCCTTTCCCGAAGCTCTCTGGTCTCTCGGTGCCCCGACTTACAGAACCTCGTGGGAGAGAGTTTAGCACCCAGGACGAGGAAGGCATACCAAGGGGCGTTCCGATCCTACTGGGCCTTTGTGGGGGATGCTAGGAGGGAGCGTTGGGGCCAGGAAGACTTAGTAGTCGATTTTCTGCTGTCCTTACATCGGGCAGGCAAATCAGTGGCTACGGCCCAGAGGCATCGAGCCGCCATTTCCTTTATGGCAAGGGCTCATGGGATCCAGGACCCGACTGCGTCTTTTGTTGTGCAAAAGGCGCTACGTGGGTGGCAACGCCTTGAGGGTCGCAGAGTAGATGAAAGGCGCCCGATAGGTCTGGATAGGTTGGCTTTGTTGTTATCTGTACTTCCTGCAACATGTTCATCCCAGTATGAAGCAGTGTTATTCCGAGCCGCTTTTTTGCTAGCATTCCATGGAGCTATGCGGGTAAGCGAGTTAGTGGCAAGGAACAAGCAGGATACCTTGGGGGGACTGTGCCGAGAGCACGTTCAGGTCAGGGGGGAGACAATGATTGTCTCGTTTGTCAAGTCCAAGACCGATCAGGGTTCGATGGGGGACTGCATAGTGATACAAAGGATTCCCGGGTCATCCATGTGCCCGGTGAGGTGCGTTGAGGAATATTTAGCGCAAAGGGAGGCATCATGGGGGGGGACCTTGTTGAGACACGCTGACGCCACCCCACTGACGAGGTTTCAGTTTCAGCGGGTGCTTGCGATGTCGATTTCTGCCGCGGGCCTCAACCCCGGCGAGTTTGGGACCCATTCCTTTCGGATAGGGGCTGCTACTGAGGCTACAGCCAGGGGTCTGAATGTCGATCAAGTAAAACGTGTGGGGCGTTGGTCCTCGGATTGTTATAAAAGGTATGTGCGGTTGCACATGTTGTGAAGCTGTAATGATGTACTCACGCTTCTTGTTTTGTTTGCTTTCAGTTGCGCAAGCCTACGAGGCGGGGCGGACTGTGCAGTCGACCCGACACCTGGGGACCAGCGGTCAGACATCACCGGCTGTGAAAAAGGAGGTGTGGGTCGTGGGCCACTCATACGTGAGGCGTGCCGCGGACGTATTCAAAGCAGGTGACATGATTCACGTGGCTGGGGAATACGGGTACAGTGTGTCCTTCTACGGAAAGGGCGGGCTCTGTATTGACCAGTTTCAATCATTTTTTGAGGGTTTGTTGAATTTGAATTTGAATTTAAAAACATTTCTATAGCGCACTTTTACCATGCGGTTTCATGGCGCTGTGGGATTGTGAGAAGCGGGCAGGAGCAGAGGGCAGGGCAGAGTTTGTTAGGGCGGACAAGGTCACCGCCGTCTATAATCATAGTCCATCTTGGGGGCAATGATTTGGTAGCCACTGGTAGACGACTTCTTCTTGAGGCAATGCTTTCCACAGTAAGTTGGTTGGCAAGAAGAGTTCCAGGGTGCACAATTGCATGGTCCCATATGATCCCACGAAAAGTGTGGCGGGGGGCTATTTCGGTTTCTGCTCTGAATCATTCGGTAAGGAAAATTAATAACAAAGTGAGTAGATTGTTTCGTTCAAGTACACTGCATTCTGTTTCGCATGGTTGTATTAAAGGGGACAGTATGTATTTGGGGGACGGTGTTCATTTGTCCCGGGTGGGGAATGAGTGACTCATAGGAGACCTCATAGCTTGGTTAAAGAGTTTATGACATGACCTTTAGGCAGGAGTGTTGTGGGGGGTCCGGATAGCCGGTCAACTATCCGGCCTGTGGCGGTAAGGTCATGATCGGTGAGCAGTAATTGGAAGATCCCTATGGGGGGGCGTCACCCATTACGGATGGGAACGCTCGGGGGAGGTGGCCATTGGCCCCTCAACGGGGAGGCGGTCCCGTCTAAGGATAGGCCGCCGGAAGGAAAGGAAAGGTGGTCAAGGCCCCTTCCTGGATAGGAGGGGCTACGGGCCCTCCTTGGGAATTTCCCGGGGCCAGGACATCTGCGACGGCAGATGTGGTAAGTTGTGTGGGGTTCGGGAGGGGGGTTTACGCTACCTTCTAGACACCTCACACGAGTCCTCGGACGACCGTTAAATGGCGTCGAGTTAATTGGGGCCCCCGTCAAGTCAAGGGAAATTGGTATGTGCACGTGAGGTATGACTCTGTGCGGTTGGTCCCCTCACAAGTGAGGGTGATATTTATGGTTAGGGATCTGACACCGGTTACGACCTTGCCGTTGGCCCTTAACGTTAGGATGTACAATTTCAAGTCAAATGTTTTGTAGGATGTTAGTTCGGCTAGGAGAACCTTTGTATTAGAGATCTGTTAAGGTTAGCCAAACATCGTAATGTGGAAATGAAATTGTACATAATATGAAACTGTTATTTTAATGTTTTGATTTTGTTTCATATTTTAATAAATACGGCCGGGAGGGTCACTCCCTCCCGCCTTCCAAAAGTTCAGAACCATTTCCGGTTTCCCATCCTTGGGGATTGTGTTGAGAGGGGGTGGCGGGTATCTCAGCCATATGGAAAGGGGCGACCATTCGGTCCCCCCGAACGTATGGTGGAGTACCACGATCCCCCCGGGAAGCCATCTTGGGCGGGAGGCGAGTCTCGGCTGGTATGCCCGAAGCGGCGTAGCCGGGGCGCGCCTTTTCCCGCCCTGGAGTGGGCTGTCCTAGACACGGACGCGACCGGCCACGCCCACGGAGGCAGGCGGGGGCGGGTTTACGCCCGCCCTGAAGACGGATAAAAGGAGCAACAAGCCAAGAAAGCTTCCTCTTGTTCCTGTGCACTGAAGCTGCACCTCCCCGCTGCACGTGAGCTCGAGACGGAACGAAGAGCCAATTTTGACCCACCCACCAGCCCCTGAGGACAGCTAGTTGTTTTGAATAAAGTTTCGATGTGGTAACTCTATTTCTTTCAGGTTGTGATGATTGTCGTGATATTTTGAATATGCAATAAAGATGGTCACTTTCCAGATGTGGTTGCAAATAAAGTACTTGCCTAGTGTTGATCGGTAATCATGCTTATAATAAGTTATAATTGTTTTGTAATGTAGTAATTTAGGTAGATTTGTCGTATTTATTGTCGGGCGGTAAGGTCATGATCGGTGAGCAGTAATTGGAAGATCCCTATGGGGGGGCGTCACCCATTACGGATGGGAACGCTCGGGGGAGGTGGCCATTGGCCCCTCAACGGGGAGGCGGTCCCGTCTAAGGATAGGCCGCCGGAAGGAAAGGAAAGGTGGTCAAGGCCCCTTCCTGGATAGGAGGGGCTACGGGCCCTCCTGGGGAATTTCCCGGGGCCAGGACATCTGCGACGGCAGATGTGGTAAGTTGTGTGGGGTTCGGGAGGGGGGTTTACGCTACCTTCTAGACACCTCACACGAGTCCTCGGACGACCGTTAAATGGCGTCGAGTTAATTGGGGCCCCCGTCAAGTCAAGGGAAATTGGTATGTGCACGTGAGGTACGACTCTGTGCGGTTGGTCCCCTCACAAGTGAGGGTGATATTTATGGTTAGGGATCTGACACCGGTTACGACCTTGCCGTTGGCCCTTAACGTTAGGATGTACAATTTCAAGTCAAATGTTTTGTAGGATGTTAGTTCGGATAGGAGAGCCTTTGTATTAGAGATCTGTTAAGGTTAGCCAAACATCGTAATGTGGAAATGAAATTGTACATAATATGAAACTGTTATTTTAATGTTTTGATTTTGTTTCATATTTTAATAAATACGGCCGGGAGGGTCACTCCCTCCCGCCTTCCAAAAGTTCAGAACCGTTTCCGGTTTCCCATCCTTGGGGATTGTGTTGAGAGGGGGTGGCGGGTATCTCAGCCATATTAAAACATATCTCTACCATATGAGGTTAAAAATCCAGGTCCTGCATCTATTTTGTTAAATGGTTTAAATTAAAGTATGAAGACCACAGCTGTAAGCAGGCCGCAATATCTCAGTTGGGAGAGTGTTAGACTGAAGATCTAAAGGTTCCTGGTTCAATCCTGGGTTTTGGCACAGTTGAGAGGTTCCTTGCTTCTAACAAAATAGGTCTTGGAATCAGCTGTAGTACTTTTTTCTCTATTAACATTTTTATCAACTGATCTACAAAATGATCAATTCAACATAGACTTTGCTTTCTGTCCTCCTTTTAAACTTTCTTCCACCTATCTTGCCTTCAGGTTTGACTATGAATGTTTTCCATTTTGTCCTTTTCTGTAAAGTAAACTCTTGTCTGCATCACATTCCACTTCCCCTTGAACACAGATGTCAGTAGTCAGATGACATTGCTTACCTACTCATGCCAAATATATCTGGGTAATATAGTGCTAGTCCATTCAGAGTTAAAAAAAACAACTACCTAACCTGGATCCCAAAAATGCTATTTACCCATTGCACCAGTTAACTGGGGAATGATACAGGACTCCTTAAAACATATCTCTACCATATGAGGTTAAAAATCCAGGTCCTGCATCTATTTTGTTAAATGGTTCAAATTAAAGTATGAAGATCCCAGCTATCAGAAGGCCGAAATAGCTCAGTTGGGAGAGCGTTAGACTGAAGATCTAAAGGTCCCTGGTTCAATCCTGGGTTTCGACATAGTTGAGAGGTTCCTTGCTTCTAACAAAATAGGTCTTGGAATCAGCTGTAGTTCTTTTTCTCTATTCATCAAATTTTTTCCAACTGATCTACAACACAATCAATTTAACATAGACTTTGCTTTATGTCCTCCTTCTAAACTTGCTTCCACCTCTCTTACCTTCAGGTTTGACAATGAATATTTCCCATTTCATGCTTTTTTGTAAAGTAAACTCTTGTCTGCATTACCTTCCACTTCCCCTTGAACACAGATGTCAGTAGTCAGATGACATTGCTTACCTACTCATGCCAAATATATCTGGGTAATATAGTGCTAGTCCATTCAGAGTTAAAAAAACAACTACCTAACCTGGATCCCAAAAATGCTATTTACCCATTGCACCAGTTAATTGCGGAATGATACAGGACTCCTTAAAACATATCTCTACCATATGAGGTTAAAAATCCAGGTCCTGCATCTATTTTGTTAAATCGTTTAAATTAAAGTATGAAGACCACAGCTATAAGCAGGCCGAAATAGCTCAGTTGGGAGAGCGTTAGACTGAAGATCTAAAGGTCCCTGGTTCAATCCCGGGTTTCGGCACAGTTGAGAGGTTCCTTGCTTCTAACAAAATAGGTCTTGGAATCAGCTGTAGTACTTTTTCTCTATTCATCAAATTTTTTCCAACTGATCTACAACACAATCAATTTAACATAGACTTTGCTTTATGTCCTCCTTCTAAACTTGCTTCCACCTCTCTTACCTTCAGGTTTGACAATGAATATTTCCCATTTCATGCTTTTTTGTAAAGTAAACTCTTGTCTGCATTACCTTCCACTTCCCCTTGAACACAGATGTCAGTAGTCAGATGACATTGCTTACCTACTCATGCCAAATATATCTGGGTAATATAGTGCTAGTCCATTCAGAGTTAAAAAAACAACTACCTAACCTGGATCCCAAAAATGCTATTTGCCCATTGCACCAGTTAATTGCGGAATGATACAGGACTCCTTAAAACATATCTCTACCATATGAGGTTAAAAATCCAGGTCCTGCATCTATTTTGTTAAATGGTTTAAATTAAAGTATGAAGACCACAGCTGTAAGCAGGCCGCAATATCTCAGTTGGGAGAGTGTTAGACTGAAGATCTAAAGGTCCCTGGTTCAATCCTGGGTTTCAGCACAGTTGAGAGGTTCCTTGCTTCTAACAAAATAGGTCTTGGAATCAGCTGTAGTACTTTTTTCTCTATCAACATTTTTATCAACTGATCTACAAAATGATCAATTCAACATAGACTTTGCTTTCTGTCCTCCTTTTAAACTTTCTTCCACCTATCTTGCCTTCAGGTTTGACAATGAATGTTTCCCATTTCGTCCTTTTTTGTAAAGTAAACTCTTGTCTGCATCACATTCCACTTCCCCTTGAACACAGATGTCAGTAGTCAGATGACATTGCTTACCTACTCATGCCAAATATATCTAGGTAATATAGTGCTAGTCCATTCAGAGTTAAAAAAACAACTACCTAACCTGGATCCCAAAAATGCTATTTACCCATTGCACCAGTTAACTGGGGAATGATACAGGACTCCTTAAAACATATCTCTACCATATGAGGTTAAAAATCCAGGTCCTGCATCTATTTTGTTAAATGGTTCAAATTAAAGTATGAAGACCCCAGCTATCAGAAGGACGAAATAGCTCAGTTGGGAGAGCGTTAGACTGAAGATCTAAAGGTACGTGGTTCAATCCCGGGTTTCGGCACAGTTGAGAGGTTCCTTGCTTCTAACAAAATAGGTCTTGGAATCAGCTGTAGTACTTTTTCTCTATTCATCAAATTTTTTCCAACTGATCTACAACACAATCAATTTAACATAGACTTTGCTTTATGTCCTCCTTCTAAACTTGCTTCCACCTCTCTTACCTTCAGGTTTGACAATGAATATTTCCCGTTTCATGCTTTTTTGTAAAGTAAACTCTTGTCTGCATTACCTTCCACTTCCCCTTGAACACAGATGTCAGTAGTCAGATGACATTGCTTACCTACTCATGCCAAATATATCTGGGTAATATAGTGCTAGT
>NC_141696.1:1531680696-1531700696 GCF_964263255.1 Lissotriton vulgaris | reverse complement strand
CAACTGATCTACAAAATGATCAATTCAACATAGACTTTGCTTTCTGTCCTCCTTTTAAACTTTCTTCCACCTATCTTGCCTTCAGGTTTGACAATGAATGTTTCCCATTTCGTCCTTTTTTGTAAAGTAAACTCTTGTCTGCATCACATTCCACTTCCCCTTGAACACAGATGTCAGTAGTCAGATGACATTGCTTACCTACTCATGCCAAATATATCTAGGTAATATAGTGCTGGTCCATTCAGAGTTAAAAAAACAACTACCTAACCTGGATCCCAAAAATGCTATTTGCCCATTGCACCAGTTAATTGCGGAATGATACAGGACTCCTTAAAACATATCTCTACCATATGAGGTTAAAAATCCAGGTCCTGCATCTATTTGTTAAATGGTTTAAATTAAAGTATGAAGACCACATCTATAAGCAGGCTGCAATAGCTCAGTTGGGAGAGCGTTAGACTGAAGATCTAAAGGTCCCTGGTTCAATCCCGGGTTTCGGCACAGTCGAGAGGTTCCTTGCTTCTAACAAAATAGGTCTTGGAATCAGCTGTAGTACTTTTTCTCTATTCATCAAATTTTTTCCAACTGATCTACAACACAATCAATTTAACATAGACTTTGCTTTATGTCCTCCTTCTAAACTTGCTTCCACCTCTCTTACCTTCAGGTTTGACAATGAATATTTCCCATTTCATGCTTTTTTGTAAAGTAAACTCTTGTCTGCATTACCTTCCACTTCCCCTTGAACACAGATGTCAGTAGTCAGCTGACATTGCTTACCTACTCATGCCAAATATATCTGGGTAATATAGTGCTAGTCCATTCAGAGTTAAAAAAACAACTACCTAACCTGGATCCCAAAAATGCTATTTACCCATTGCACCAGTTAATTGCGGAATGATACAGGACTCCTTAAAACATATATCTACCATATGAGGTTAAAAATCCAGGTCCTGCATCTATTTTGTTAAATGGTTTAAATTAAAGTATGAAGACCACAGCTATAAGCAGGCTGAAATAGCTCAGTTGGGAGAGCGTTAGACTGAAGATCTAAAGGTCCCTGGTTCAATCCCGGGTTTCGGCACAGTTGAGAGGTTCCTTGCTTCTAACAAAATAGGTCTTGGAATCAGCTGTAGTACTTTTTCTCTATTCATCAAATTTTTTCCAACTGATCTACAACACAATCAATTTAACATAGACTTTGCTTTATGTCCTCCTTCTAAACTTGCTTCCACCTCTCTTACCTTCAGGTTTGACAATGAATATTTCCCATTTCATGCTTTTTTGTAAAGTAAACTCTTGTCTGCATTACCTTCCACTTCCCCTTGAACACAGATGTCAGTAGTCAGATGACATTGCTTACCTACTCATGCCAAATATATCTGGGTAATATAGTGCTAGTCCATTCAGAGTTAAAAAAACAACTACCTAACCTGGATCCCAAAAATGATATTTGCCCATTGCACCAGTTAATTGCGGAATGATACAGGACTCCTTAAAACATATCTCTACCATATGAGGTTAAAAATCCAGGTCCTGCATCTATTTTGTTAAATGGTTTAAATTAAAGTATGAAGACCACAGCTGTAAGCAGGCCGCAATATCTCAGTTGGGAGAGTGTTAGACTGAAGATCTAAAGGTCCCTGGTTCAATCCTGGGTTTCGGCACAGTTGAGAGGTTCCCTGCTTCTAAAAAAATAGGTCTTGGAATCAGCTGTAGTACTTTCTTCTCTATTAACATTTTTATCAACTGATCTACAAAATGATCAATTCAACATAGACTTTGCTTTCTGTCCTCCTTTTAAACTTTCTTCCACCTATCTTGCCTTCAGGTTTGACAATGAATGTTTCCCATTTCGTCCTTTTTTGTAAAGTAAACTCTTGTCTGCATCACATTCCACTTCCCCTTGAACACAGATGTCAGTAGTCAGATGACATTGCTTACCTACTCATGCCAAATATATCTGGGTAATATAGTGCTAGTCCATTCAGAGTTAAAAAAACAACTACCTAACCTGGATCCCAAAAATGCTATTTACCCATTGCACCAGTTAACTGGGGAATGATACAGGACTCCTTAAAACATATCTCTACCATATGAGGTTAAAAATCCAGGTCCTGCATCTATTTTGTTAAATGGTTCAAATTAAAGTATGAAGACCCCAGCTATCAGAAGGCCGAAATAGCTCAGTTGGGAGAGCGTTAGACTGAAGATCTAAAGGTCCTTGGTTCAATCCTGGGTTTCGGCACTGTTGAGAGGTTCCTTGCTTCTAACAAAATAGGTCTTGGAATCAGCTGTAGTTCTTTTTCTCTATTCATCAAATTTTTTCCAACTGATCTACAACACAATCAATTTAACATAGACTTTGCTTTATGTCCTCCTTCTAAACTTGCTTCCACCTCTCTTACCTTCAGGTTTGACAATGAATATTTCCCATTTCATGCTTTTTTGTAAAGTAAACTCTTGTCTGCATTACCTTCCACTTCCCCTTGAACACAGATGTCAGTAGTCAGATGACATTGCTTACCTACTCATGCCAAATATATCTGGGTAATATAGTGCTAGTCCATTCAGAGTTAAAAAAACAACTACCTAACCTGGATCCCAAAAATGCTATTTACCCATTGCACCAGTTAATTGCGGAATGATGCAGGACTCCTTAAAACATATCTCTACCATATGAGGTTAAAAATCCAGGTCCTGCATCTATTTTGTTAAATGGTTCAAATTAAAGTATGAAGACAACAGAAATCAGCAGGCTGAAATAGCTCAGTTGGCAGAGTGTTAGACTGAAGATCTAAAGGTCCCTGGTTCAATCCCGGGTTTCGGCACAGTTGAGAGGTTCTTTGCTTCTAACAAAATAGGTCTTGGAATCAGCTGTAGTCCTTTTTCTGTATTCATCAAATTTTTTTTAACTGATCTACAACACAATCAATTTAACATAGACTTTGCTTTCTGTCCTCCTTCTAGACTTGCTTCCACCTCTCTTACCTTCAGGTTTGACAATGAATATTTCCCATTTCATGCTTTTTTGTAAAGTAAACTCTTGTCTGCATTACCTTCCACTTCCCCTTGAACACAGATGTCAGTAGTCAGATGACATTGCTTACCTACTCATGCCAAATATATCTGGGTAATATAGTGCTAGTACATTCAGAGTTAAAAAAACAACTACCTAACCTGGATCCCAAAAATGCTATTTGCCCATTGCACCAGTTAATTGCGGAATGATACAGGACTCCTTAAAACATATCTCTACCATATGAGGTTAAAAATCCAGGTCCTGCATCTATTTTGTTAAATGGTTTAAATTAAAGTATGAAGACCACAGCTGTAAGCAGGCCGCAATATCTCAGTTGGGAGAGTGTTAGACTGAAGATCTAAAGGTCCCTGGTTCAATCCTGGGTTTCGGCACAGTTGAGAGGTTCCTTGCTTCTAACAAAATAGGTCTTGGAATCAGCTGTAGTACTTTTTTCTCTATTAACATTTTTATCAACTGATCTACAAAATGATCAATTCAACATAGACTTTGCTTTCTGTCCTCCTTTTAAACTTTCTTCCACCTATCTTGCCTTCAGGTTTGACTATGAATGTTTTCCATTTCGTCCTTTTTTGTAAAGTAAACTCTTGTCTGCATCACATTCCACTTCCCCTTGAACACAGATGTCAGTAGTCAGATGACATTGCTTACCTACTCATGCCAAATATATCTGGGTAATATAGTGCTAGTCCATTCAGAGTTAAAAAAACAACTACCTAACCTGGATCCCAAAAATGCTATTTACCCATTGCACCAGTTAACTGGGGAATGATACAGGACTCCTTAAAACATATCTCTACCATATGAGGTTAAAAATCCAGGTCCTGCATCTATTTTGTTAAATGGTTCAAATTAAAGTATGAAGAACCCAGCTATCAGAAGGCCGAAATAGCTCAGTTGGGAGAGCGTTAGACTGAAGATCTAAAGGTCCCTGGTTCAATCCTGGGTTTTGGCACAGTTGAGAGGTTCCTTGCTTCTAACAAAATAGGTCTTGGAATCAGCTGTAGTTCCTTTTCTCTATTCATCAAATTTTTTCCAACTGATCTACAACACAATCAATTTAACATAGACTTTGCTTTATGTCCTCCTTCTAAACTTGCTTCCACCTCTCTTACCTTCAGGTTTGACAATGAATATTTCCCATTTCATGCTTTTTTGTAAAGTAAACTCTTGTCTGCATTACCTTCCACTTCCCCTTGAACACAGATGTCAGTAGTCAGATGACATTGCTTACCTACTCATGCCAAATATATCTGGGTAATATAGTGCTAGTCCATTCAGAGTTAAAAAAACAACTACCTAACCTGGATCCCAAAAATGCTATTTACCCATTGCACCAGTTAATTGCGGAATGATACAGGACTCCTTAAAACATATCTCTACCATATGAGGTTAAAAATCCAGGTCCTGCATCTATTTTGTTAAATGGTTTAAATTAAAGTATGAAGACCACAGCTATAAGCAGGCCGAAATAGCTCAGTTGGGAGAGCGTTAGACTGAAGATCTAAAGGTCCCTGGTTCAATCCCGGGTTTCGGCACAGTTGAGAGGTTCCTTGCTTCTAACAAAATAGGTCTTGGAATCAGCTGTAGTACTTTTTCTCTATTCATCACATTTTTTCCAACTGATCTACAACACAATCAATTTAACATAGACTTTGCTCTATGTCCTCCTTCTAAACTTGCTTCCACCTCTCTTACCTTCAGGTTTGACAATGAATATTTCCCATTTCATGCTTTTTTGTAAAGTAAACTCTTGTCTGCATTACCTTCCACTTCCCCTTGAACACAGATGTCAGTAGTCAGATGACATTGCTTACCTACTCATGCCAAATATATCTGGGTAATATAGTGCTAGTACATTCAGAGTTAAAAAAACAACTACCTAACCTGGATCCCAAAAATGCTATTTGCCCATTGCACCAGTTAATTGCGGAATGATACAGGACTCCTTAAAACATATCTCTACCATATGAGGTTAAAAATCCAGGTCCTGCATCTATTTTGTTAAATGGTTTAAATTAAAGTATGAAGACCACAGCTATAAGCAGGCTGCAATAGCTCAGTTGGGAGAGCGTTAGACTGAAGATCTAAAGGTCCCTGGTTCAATCCTGGGTTTCGGCACAGTTGAGAGGTTCCTTGCTTCTAACAAAATAGGTCTTGGAATCAGCTGTAGTACTTTTTTCTCTATTAACATTTTTATCAACTGATCTACAAAATGATCAATTCAACATAGACTTTGCTTTCTGTCCTCCTTTTAAACTTTCTTCCGCCTATCTTGCCTTCAGGTTTGACTATGAATGTTTTCCATTTCGTCCTTTTTTGTAAAGTAAACTCTTGTCTGCATCACATTCCACTTCCCCTTGAACACAGATGTCAGTAGTCAGATGACATTGCTTACCTACTCATGCCAAATATATCTGGGTAATATAGTGCTAGTCCATTCAGAGTTAAAAAAACAACTACCTAACCTGGATCCCAAAAATGCTATTTACCCATTGCACCAGTTAACTGGGGAATGATACAGGACTCCTTAAAACATATCTCTACCATATGAGGTTAAAAATCCAGGTCCTGCATCTATTTTGTTAAATGGTTCAAATTAAAGTATGAAGACCCCAGCTATCAGAAGGCCGAAATAGCTCAGTTGGGAGAGCGTTAGACTGAAGATCTAAAGGTCCCTGGTTCAATCCTGGGTTTCGGCACAGTTGAGAGGTTCCTTGCTTCTAACAAAATAGGTCTTGGAATCAACTGTAGTTCTTTTTCTCTATTCATCAAATTTTTTCCAACTGATCTACAACACAATCAATTTAACATAGACTTTGCTTTATGTCCTCCTTCTAAACTTGCTTCCACCTCTCTTACCTTCAGGTTTGACAATGAATATTTCCCATTTCATGCTTTTTTGTAAAGTAAACTCTTGTCTGCATTACCTTCCACTTCCCCTTGAACACAGATGTCAGTAGTCAGATGACATTGCTTACCTACTCATGCCAAATATATCTGGGTAATATAGTGCTAGTCCATTCAGAGTTAAAAAAACAACTACCTAACCTGGATCCCAAAAATGCTATTTACCCATTGCACCAGTTAATTGCGGAATGATGCAGGACTCCTTAAAACATATCTCTACCATATGAGGTTAAAAATCCAGGTCCTGCATCTATTTTGTTAAATGGTTCAAATTAAAGTATGAAGACCACAGATATCAGCAGGCTGAAATAGCTCAGTTGGCAGAGTGTTAGACTGAAGATCTAAAGGTCCCTTGTTCAATCCCGGGTTTCGGCACAGTTGAGAGGTTCTTTGCTTCTAACAAAATAGGTCTTGGAATCAGCTGTAGTCCTTTTTCTGTATTCATCAAATTTTTTTTAACTGATCTACAACACAATCAATTTAACATAGACTTTGCTTTCTGTCCTCCTTCTAAACTTGCTTCCACCTCTCTTACCTTCAGGTTTGACAATGAATATTTCCCATTTCATGCTTTTTTGTAAAGTAAACTCTTGTCTGCATTACCTTCCACTTCCCCTTGAACACAGATGTCAGTAGTCAGATGACATTGCTTACCTACTCATGCCAAATATATCTGGGTAATATAGTGCTAGTCCATTCAGAGTTAAAAAAACAACTACCTAACCTGGATCCCAAAAATGATATTTGCCCATTGCACCAGTTAATTGCGGAATGATACAGGACTCCTTAAAACATATCTCTACCATATGAGGTTAAAAATCCAGGTCCTGCATCTATTTTGTTAAATGGTTTAAATTAAAGTATGAAGACCACAGCTGTAAGCAGGCCGCAATATCTCAGTTGGGAGAGTGTTAGACTGAAGATCTAAAGGTCCCTGGTTCAATCCTGGGTTTCGGCACAGTTGAGAGGTTCCCTGCTTCTAAAAAAATAGGTCTTGGAATCAGCTGTAGTACTTTCTTCTCTATTAACATTTTTATCAACTGATCTACAAAATGATCAATTCAACATAGACTTTGCTTTCTGTCCTCCTTTTAAACTTTCTTCCACCTATCTTGCCTTCAGGTTTGACAATGAATGTTTCCCATTTCGTCCTTTTTTGTAAAGTAAACTCTTGTCTGCATCACATTCCACTTCCCCTTGAACACAGATGTCAGTAGTCAGATGACATTGCTTACCTACTCATGCCAAATATATCTAGGTAATATAGTGCTAGTCCATTCAGAGTTAAAAAAACAACTACCTAACCTGGATCCCAAAAATGCTATTTACCGATTGCACCAGTTAACTGGGGAATGATACAGGACTCCTCCAAACATATCTCTACCATATGAGGTTAAAAATCCAGGTCCTGCATCTATTTTGTTAAATGGTTCAAATTAAAGTATGAAGACCCCAGCTATCAGAAGGCCGAAATAGCTCAGTTGGGAGAGCGTTAGACTGAAGATCTAAAGGTCCCTGGTTCAATCCTGGGTTTCGGCACAGTTGAGAGGTTCCTTGCTTCTAACAAAATAGGTTTTGGAATCAGCTGTAGTACTTTTTCTCTATTCATCAAATTTTTTCCAACTGATCTACAACACAATCAATTTAACATAGACTTTGCTTTATATCCTCCTTCTAAACTTGCTTCCACCTCTCTTACCTTCAGGTTTGACAATGAATATTTCCCATTTCATGCTTTTTTGTAAAGTAAACTCTTGTCTGCATTACCTTCCACTTCCCCTTGAACACAGATGTCAGTAGTCAGATGACATTGCTTACCTACTCATGCATAATATATCTGGGTAATATAGTGCTAGCCCATTCAGAGTTAAAAAAAACAACTACCTAACCTGGATCCCAAAAATGCTGTTTACCCATTGCACCAGTTAACTGGGGAATGATACAGGACTCCTTAAAACATATCTCTACCATATGAGGTTAAAAATCCAGGTCCTGCATCTATTTTATTAAATGGTTTAAATTAAACTATGAAGACCACAGCTATAAGCAGGCTGAAATAGCTAAGTTGGGAGAGCGTTAGACTGAAGATCTAAAGGTCCCTGGTTCAATCCCGGTTGTCGGCACAGTTGAGAGGTTCCTTGCTTCTAACAAAATAGGTCTTTGAATCATCTGTAGTACTTTTTTCTCTATCAACATTTTTATCAACTGATCTACAAAATGATCAATTCAACATAGACTTTGCTTTCTGTCCTCCTTTTAAACTTTCTTCCACCTATCTTGCCTTCAGGTTTGACTATGAATGTTTTCCATTTCGTCCTTTTTTGTAAAGTAAACTCTTGTCTGCATCACATTCCACTTCCCCTTGAACACAGATGTCAGTAGTCAGATGACATTGCTTACCTACTCATGCCAAATATATCTGGGTAATATAGTGCTAGTCCATTCAGAGTTAAAAAAACAACTACCTAACCTGGATCCCAAAAATGCTATTTACCCATTGCACCAGTTAACTGGGGAATGATACAGGACTCCTTAAAACATATCTCTACCATATGAGGTTAAAAATCCAGGTCCTGCATCTATTTTGTTAAATGGTTCAAATTAAAGTATGAAGACCCCAGCTATCAGAAGGCCGAAATAGCTCAGTTGGGAGAGCGTTAGACTGAAGATCTAAAGGTCCCTGGTTCAATCCTGGGTTTCGGCACTGTTGAGAGGTTCCTTGCTTCTAACAAAATAGGTCTTGGAATCAGCTGTAGTTCTTTTTCTCTATTCATCAAATTTTTTCCAACTGATCTACAACACAATCAATTTAACATAGACTTTGCTTTATGTCCTCCTTCTAAACTTGCTTCCACCTCTCTTACCTTCAGGTTTGACAATGAATATTTCCCATTTCATGCTTTTTTGTAAAGTAAACTCTTGTCTGCATTACCTTCCACTTCCCCTTGAACACAGATGTCAGTAGTCAGATGACATTGCTTACCTACTCATGCCAAATATATCTGGGTAATATAGTGCTAGTCCATTCAGAGTTAAAAAAACAACTACCTAACCTGGATCCCAAAAATGCTATTTACCCATTGCACCAGTTAATTGCGGAATGATGCAGGACTCCTTAAAACATATCTCTACCATATGAGGTTAAAAATCCAGGTCCTGCATCTATTTTGTTAAATGGTTCAAATTAAAGTATGAAGACAACAGATATCAGCAGGCTGAAATAGCTCAGTTGGCAGAGTGTTAGACTGAAGATCTAAAGGTCCCTGGTTCAATCCCGGGTTTCGGCACAGTTGAGAGGTTCTTTGCTTCTAACAAAATAGGTCTTGGAATCAGCTGTAGTCCTTTTTCTGTATTCATCAAATTTTTTTTAACTGATCTACAACACAATCAATTTAACATAGACTTTGCTTTCTGTCCTCCTTCTAGACTTGCTTCCACCTCTCTTACCTTCAGGTTTGACAATGAATATTTCCCATTTCATGCTTTTTTGTAAAGTAAACTCTTGTCTGCATTACCTTCCACTTCCCCTTGAACACAGATGTCAGTAGTCAGATGACATTGCTTACCTACTCATGCCAAATATATCTGGGTAATATAGTGCTAGTACATTCAGAGTTAAAAAAACAACTACCTAACCTGGATCCCAAAAATGCTATTTGCCCATTGCACCAGTTAATTGCGGAATGATACAGGACTCCTTAAAACATATCTCTACCATATGAGGTTAAAAATCCAGGTCCTGCATCTATTTTGTTAAATGGTTTAAATTAAAGTATGAAGACCACAGCTATAAGCAGGCTGCAATAGCTCAGTTGGGAGAGCGTTAGACTGAAGATCTAAAGGTCCCTGGTTCAATCCTGGGTTTCGGCACAGTTGAGAGGTTCCTTGCTTCTAACAAAATAGGTCTTGGAATCAGCTGTAGTACTTTTTTCTCTATTAACATTTTTATCAACTGATCTACAAAATGATCAATTCAACATAGACTTTGCTTTCTGTCCTCCTTTTAAACTTTCTTCCGCCTATCTTGCCTTCAGGTTTGACTATGAATGTTTTCCATTTCGTCCTTTTTTGTAAAGTAAACTCTTGTCTGCATCACATTCCACTTCCCCTTGAACACAGATGTCAGTAGTCAGATGACATTGCTTACCTACTCATGCCAAATATATCTGGGTAATATAGTGCTAGTCCATTCAGAGTTAAAAAAACAACTACCTAACCTGGATCCCAAAAATGCTATTTACCCATTGCACCAGTTAACTGGGGAATGATACAGGACTCCTTAAAACATATCTCTACCATATGAGGTTAAAAATCCAGGTCCTGCATCTATTTTGTTAAATGGTTCAAATTAAAGTATGAAGACCCCAGCTATCAGAAGGCCGAAATAGCTCAGTTGGGAGAGCGTTAGACTGAAGATCTAAAGGTCCCTGGTTCAATCCTGGGTTTCGGCACAGTTGAGAGGTTCCTTGCTTCTAACAAAATAGGTCTTGGAATCAACTGTAGTTCTTTTTCTCTATTCATCAAATTTTTTCCAACTGATCTACAACACAATCAATTTAACATAGACTTTGCTTTATGTCCTCCTTCTAAACTTGCTTCCACCTCTCTTACCTTCAGGTTTGACAATGAATATTTCCCAGTTCATGCTTTTTTGTAAAGTAAACTCTTGTCTGCATTACCTTCCACTTCCCCTTGAACACAGATGTCAGTAGTCAGATGACATTGCTTACCTACTCATGCCAAATATATCTGGGTAATATAGTGCTAGTCCATTCAGAGTTAAAAAAACAACTACCTAACCTGGATCCCAAAAATGCTATTTACCCATTGCACCAGTTAATTGCGGAATGATGCAGGACTCCTTAAAACATATCTCTACCATATGAGGTTAAAAATCCAGGTCCTGCATCTATTTTGTTAAATGGTTCAAATTAAAGTATGAAGACCACAGATATCAGCAGGCTGAAATAGCTCAGTTGGCAGAGTGTTAGACTGAAGATCTAAAGGTCCCTGGTTCAATCCCGGGTTTCGGCACAGTTGAGAGGTTCTTTGCTTCTAACAAAATAGGTCTTGGAATCAGCTGTAGTCCTTTTTCTGTATTCATCAAATTTTTTTTAACTGATCTACAACACAATCAATTTAACATAGACTTTGCTTTCTGTCCTCCTTCTAGACTTGCTTCCACCTCTCTTACCTTCAGGTTTGACAATGAATATTTCCCATTTCATGCTTTTTTGTAAAGTAAACTCTTGTCTGCATTACCTTCCACTTCCCCTTGAACACAGATGTCAGTAGTCAGATGACATTGCTTACCTACTCATGCCAAATATATCTGGGTAATATAGTGCTAGTACATTCAGAGTTAAAAAAACAACTACCTAACCTGGATCCCAAAAATGCTATTTGCCCATTGCACCAGTTAATTGCGGAATGATACAGGACTCCTTAAAACATATCTCTACCATATGAGGTTAAAAATCCAGGTACTGCATCTATTTTGTTAAATGGTTTAAATTAAAGTATGAAGACCACAGCTGTAAGCAGGCCGCAATATCTCAGTTGGGAGAGTGTTAGACTGAAGATCTAAAGGTCCCTGGTTCAATCCTGGGTTTCGGCACAGTTGAGAGGTTCCTTGCTTCTAACAAAATAGGTCTTGGAATCAGCTGTAGTACTTTTTTCTCTATTAACATTTTTATCAACTGATCTACAAAATGATCAATTCAACATAGACTTTGCTTTCTGTCCTCCTTTTAAACTTTCTTCCACCTATCTTGCCTTCAGGTTTGACTATGAATGTTTTCCATTTCGTCCTTTTTTGTAAAGTAAACTCTTGTCTGCATCACATTCCACTTCCCCTTGAACACAGATGTCAGTAGTCAGATGACATTGCTTACCTACTCATGCCAAATATATCTGGGTAATATAGTGCTAGTCCATTCAGAGTTAAAAAAACAACTACCTAACCTGGATCCCAAAAATGCTATTTACCCATTGCACCAGTTAACTGGGGAATGATACAGGACTCCTTAAAACATATCTCTACCATATGAGGTTAAAAATCCAGGTCCTGCATCTATTTTGTTAAATGGTTTAAATTAAAGTATGAAGACCACAGCTATAAGCAGGCTGCAATAGCTCAGTTGGGAGAGCGTTAGACTGAAGATCTAAAGGTCCCTGGTTCAATCCTGGGTTTCGGCACAGTTGAGAGGTTCCTTGCTTCTAACAAAATAGGTCTTGGAATCAGCTGTAGTACTTTTTTCTCTATTAACATTTTTATCAACTGATCTACAAAATGATCAATTCAACATAGACTTTGCTTTCTGTCCTCCTTTTAAACTTTCTTCCGCCTATCTTGCCTTCAGGTTTGACTATGAATGTTTTCCATTTCGTCCTTTTTTGTAAAGTAAACTCTTGTCTGCATCACATTCCACTTCCCCTTGAACACAGATGTCAGTAGTCAGATGACATTGCTTACCTACTCATGCCAAATATATCTGGGTAATATAGTGCTAGTCCATTCAGAGTTAAAAAAACAACTACCTAACCTGGATCCCAAAAATGCTATTTACCCATTGCACCAGTTAACTGGGGAATGATACAGGACTCCTTAAAACATATCTCTACCATATGAGGTTAAAAATCCAGGTCCTGCATCTATTTTGTTAAATGGTTCAAATTAAAGTATGAAGACCCCAGCTATCAGAAGGCCGAAATAGCTCAGTTGGGAGAGCGTTAGACTGAAGATCTAAAGGTCCCTGGTTCAATCCTGGGTTTCGGCACAGTTGAGAGGTTCCTTGCTTCTAACAAAATAGGTCTTGGAATCAACTGTAGTTCTTTTTCTCTATTCATCAAATTTTTTCCAACTGATCTACAACACAATCAATTTAACATAGACTTTGCTTTATGTCCTCCTTCTAAACTTGCTTCCACCTCTCTTACCTTCAGGTTTGACAATGAATATTTCCCAGTTCATGCTTTTTTGTAAAGTAAACTCTTGTCTGCATTACCTTCCACTTCCCCTTGAACACAGATGTCAGTAGTCAGATGACATTGCTTACCTACTCATGCCAAATATATCTGGGTAATATAGTGCTAGTCCATTCAGAGTTAAAAAAACAACTACCTAACCTGGATCCCAAAAATGCTATTTACCCATTGCACCAGTTAATTGCGGAATGATGCAGGACTCCTTAAAACATATCTCTACCATATGAGGTTAAAAATCCAGGTCCTGCATCTATTTTGTTAAATGGTTCAAATTAAAGTATGAAGACCACAGATATCAGCAGGCTGAAATAGCTCAGTTGGCAGAGTGTTAGACTGAAGATCTAAAGGTCCCTGGTTCAATCCCGGGTTTCGGCACAGTTGAGAGGTTCTTTGCTTCTAACAAAATAGGTCTTGGAATCAGCTGTAGTCCTTTTTCTGTATTCATCAAATTTTTTTTAACTGATCTACAACACAATCAATTTAACATAGACTTTGCTTTCTGTCCTCCTTCTAGACTTGCTTCCACCTCTCTTACCTTCAGGTTTGACAATGAATATTTCCCATTTCATGCTTTTTTGTAAAGTAAACTCTTGTCTGCATTACCTTCCACTTCCCCTTGAACACAGATGTCAGTAGTCAGATGACATTGCTTACCTACTCATGCCAAATATATCTGGGTAATATAGTGCTAGTACATTCAGAGTTAAAAAAACAACTACCTAACCTGGATCCCAAAAATGCTATTTGCCCATTGCACCAGTTAATTGCGGAATGATACAGGACTCCTTAAAACATATCTCTACCATATGAGGTTAAAAATCCAGGTACTGCATCTATTTTGTTAAATGGTTTAAATTAAAGTATGAAGACCACAGCTGTAAGCAGGCCGCAATATCTCAGTTGGGAGAGTGTTAGACTGAAGATCTAAAGGTCCCTGGTTCAATCCTGGGTTTCGGCACAGTTGAGAGGTTCCTTGCTTCTAACAAAATAGGTCTTGGAATCAGCTGTAGTACTTTTTTCTCTATTAACATTTTTATCAACTGATCTACAAAATGATCAATTCAACATAGACTTTGCTTTCTGTCCTCCTTTTAAACTTTCTTCCACCTATCTTGCCTTCAGGTTTGACTATGAATGTTTTCCATTTCGTCCTTTTTTGTAAAGTAAACTCTTGTCTGCATCACATTCCACTTCCCCTTGAACACAGATGTCAGTAGTCAGATGACATTGCTTACCTACTCATGCCAAATATATCTGGGTAATATAGTGCTAGTCCATTCAGAGTTAAAAAAACAACTACCTAACCTGGATCCCAAAAATGCTATTTACCCATTTCACCAGTTAACTGGGGAATGATACAGGACTCCTTAAAACATATCTCTACCATATGAGGTTAAAAATCCAGGTCCTGCATCTATTTTGTTAAATGGTTCAAATTAAAGTATGAAGACCCCAGCTATCAGAAGGCTGAAATAGCTCAGTTGGGAGAGCGTTAGACTGAAGATCTAAAGGTCCCTGGTTCAATCCTGGGTTTCGGCACAGTTGAGAGGTTCCTTGCTTCTAACAAAATAGGTCTTGGAATCAGCTGTAGTTCTTTTTCTCTATTCATCAAATTTTTTCCAACTGATCTACAACACAATCAATTTAACATAGACTTTGCTTTATGTCCTCCTTCTAAACTTGCTTCCACCTCTCTTACCTTCAGGTTTGACAATGAATATTTCCCATTTCATGGTTTTTTGTAAAGTAAACTCTTGTCTGCATTACCTTCCACTTCCCCTTGAACACAGATGTCAGTAGTCAGATGACATTGCTTACCTACTCATGCCAAATATATCTGGGTAATATAGTGCTAGTCCATTCAGAGTTAAAAAAACAACTACCTAACCTGGATCCCAAAAATGCTATTTACCCATTGCACCAGTTAATTGCGGAATGATACAGGACTCCTTAAAACATATCTCTACCATATGAGGTTAAAAATCCAGGTCCTGCATCTATTTTGTTAAATGGTTTAAATTAAAGTATGAAGACCACAGCTACAAGCAGGCCGAAATAGCTCAGTTGGGAGAGCGTTAGGCTGATGATCTAAAGGTCCCTGGTTCAATCCTGGGTTTCGGCCCAGTTGAGAGGTTCCTTGCTTCTAACAAAATAGGTCTTGGAATCAGCTGTAGTACTTTTTCTCTATTCATCAAATTTTTTCCAACTGATCTACAACACAATCAATTTAACATAGACTTTGCTTTATGTCCTCCTTCTAAACTTGCTTCCACCTCTCTTACCTTCAGGTTTGACAATGAATATTTCCCATTTCATGCTTTTTTGTAAAGTAAACTCTTGTCTGCATTACCTTCTACTTCCCCTTGAACACAGATGTCAGTAGTCAGATGACATTGCTTACCTACTCATGCCAAATATATCTGGGTAATATAGTGCTAGTCCATTCAGAGTTAAAAAAACAACTACCTAACCTGGATCCCAAAAATGCTATTCGCCCATTGCACCAGTTAATTGCGGAATGATACAGGACTCCTTAAAACATATCTCTACCATATGAGGTTAAAAATCCAGGTCCTGCATCTATTTTGTTAAATGGTTTAAATTAAAGTATGAAGACCACAGCTGTAAGCAGGCCGCAATATCTCAGTTGGGAGAGTGTTAGACTGAAGATCTAAAGGTCCCTGGTTCAATCCTGGGTTTCGGCACAGTTGAGAGGTTCCTTGCTTCTATCAAAATAGGTCTTGGAATCAGCTGTAGTACTTTTTTCTCTATTAACATTTTTATCAACTGATCTACAAAATGATCAATTCAACATAGACTTTGCTTTCTGTCCTCCTTTTAAACTTTCTTCCACCTATCTTGCCTTCAGGTTTGACAATGAATGTTTCCCATTTCGTCCTTTTTTGTAAAGTAAACTCTTGTCTGCATCACATTCCACTACCCCTTGAACACAGATGTCAGTAGTCAGATGACATTGCTTACCTACTCATGCCAAATATATCTAGGTAATATAGTGCTAGTCCATTCAGAGTTAAAAAAACAACTACCTAACCTGGATCCCAAAAATGCTATTTACCGATTGCACCAGTTAACTGGGGAATGATACAGGACTCCTCCAAATTTATCTCTACCATAAGGGGTTAAAAATCCAGGTCCTGCATCTATTTTGTTAAATGGTTCAAATTAAAGTATGAAGACCCCAGCTATCAGAAGGCCGAAATAGCTCAGTTGGGAGAGCGTTAGACTGACTTTTGCCCAGTTATTAAACTTCAATATAAACAAGCGCAAAAGGAATACTATAAAAAAGTCCGTATTTCTAAAGCCATGCATTACAAGACGCGCATTGGGGAGGCAGAGAACTCTTCTAAAGAGCTTTTTAAAATTTTTAAGGAAATTTCTGTGCTCACTAATGATAATGCGCCTTGCGACAACTCAGTGGAAACTTGCAATAAGATTGCTCGCTACTTTTCAGACAAGATCACCAACATCTATACCAGTTTCTCTGACAAGCTGCCATCCGGCCGTGATTTTACAGAAAGTGTTGTTGCTAATTCCACTGAGTCTTGCCTCCAATGCTTCTCGGTCCCCACTCCCGATACGCTTATAAACATCTGCAAGAGCGTCAAATCGGGTTCCCCTCGGGACCCTGCTCCCCCGAAAGTACTCAGAGAGAGCCTACAGGTACTAGAACCCTACTTTAGGCAGATAATTCAGTTGTCCTTCTCCTCTGCGCACTTACCGATTGATTGGAAGAAGGCAATTGTATTACCTATCAAAAAGAAGCCTAATGTAAGTCAGGACACCTTGGAAAATCTGAGACCAATCTCTCTATTACCCTATCTTGCTAAAGTGACCGAAAAAATTGCAAACAAACAACTTATGGCTCACTTTGAAGCTAATAAATCCTTGCATAGCTCCCAGTCCAGTTTTCGGACCAATTACTCCACCGAGACAGCCCTCCTGAGAGCCACTGAAACGCTTCGGGCAGGAGCTGATGAGGGTCATACGATGGCGCTCATAATGCTGGACCTCAGTGCTGCGTTTGACTGTAGCCCATTCCATCCTGCTACAGTGTCTAAACCAGGCTGGGGTCACAAAGGAGGCATTGGGATGGCTTAAATCTTTCCTAATAGACCGAAGCTTCCAGGTTCAGAGAGGCAATTCCCTCTCAGACAGCATTGCCCTAGAACAGGGGGTGCCTCAGGGCTCTGCCCTGAGCCCCACCTTGTTTAACCTTTATATGGCCCCGCTGGCGGAGGTGGTTCAATCGTACGGCATAAAATTAGTATCTTATGCCGACGATACCCAACTCCTCATCTCCCTATCCCAGACACCCACCTTGGCTGCTGCCAATTTCAAAACATGCATGCAGGAGCTTGCAGGCTGGATGAACCAACACTGCCTCAAGCTCAATGGTTCAAAAACAGAGGTGCTTGTGATTGGGGGTAACTCGGCCAGTTGGACCCTGGACTGGTGGCCTTCTTGTCTAGGTCCTATGCCTTCTCCATGCAAGGAAGCAAAGAACCTGGGTGTATGGGTTGATCCCAGACTCTCCTATGACAGCCACGTCCAGAAGCTAGCAGGAAAGTGCTTTGGTGTATTGAAAACCTTAAATCGCACCCTGGACCTCCTTCCTTTAGAGGCCAGACGCACGATGACTCAAGCTCTAGTCACCTCCCGTATTGATTACGGCAATGTTCTACTCTTAGGAACCACTGAGAAGAACATTAAAAAACTTCAGGTTCTCCAGAACACGGCGGCCCGTCTGGTCCTCAGGCTTCCCAGAAGAGCGGCCTCCAAGCCTACACTAGTAGCTCTTCACTGGCTCCCTATAAAAAAGAGGATCTTGTTTAAAGCGCTCCTTATATGCTACAGGATTACCTCTCAGGTAGCCCCTGAATATCTGAAGGATCTCGCAATCCCCTATATGCCCAACAGAGAACTGCGCTCCAAGGGTACCGGGCTTCTGTGTGCCCCCCGGATAAACAAAGCCAGAATGGGAGGGCGCTCCTTTCGTGCGCTGGCAGCCAAGAATTGGAACCTTCTGCCTCTGCATATTAGACTGGCTGAGACAGAGACCTTATTTAGGAGACTTTTAAAAACTCACCTTTTCACCCTTTAGGTCGCTCACTTTCCCCTGCTTTCTCTCTCCACAGCGCGGGGACACGCCGAGATGGCGTCACCAGGCGCTTTATAAAATCCTTTATTATTATTATTATTATTATTAAGATCTAAAGGTCCGTGGTTCAATCCCGGGTTTCGGCACAGTTGAGAGGTTCCTTGCTTCTAACAAAATAGGTCTTGGAATCAGCTGTAGTACTTTTTCTCTATTCATCAAATTTTTTCCAACTGATCTACAACACAATCAATTTAACATAGACTTTGCTTTATGTCCTCCTTATAAACTTGCTTCCACCTCTCTTACCTTCAGGTTTGACAATGAATATTTCCCGTTTCATGCTTTTTTGTAAAGTAAACTCTTGTCTGCATTACCTTCCACTTCCCCTTGAACACAGATGTCAATAGTCAGATGACATTGCTTACCTACTCATGCCAAATATATCTGGGTAATATAGTGCTAGTCCATTCAGAGTTAAAAAAATAACTACCTAACCTGGATCCAAAAAATGCTATTTACCCATTGTACCAGTTAATTGCGGAATGATACAGGACTCCTTAAAACATATTCTACCATATGAGGTTAAAAATCCAGGTCCTGCATCTATTTTGTTAAATGGTTTAAATTAAAGTATGAAGACCACAGCTATAAGCAGGCTGCAATAGCTCAGTTGGGAGAGCGTTAGACTGAAGATCTAAAGGTCCCTGGTTCAATCCCGGGTTTCGGCACAGTTGAGAGGTTCCTTGCTTCTAACAAAATAGGTCTTGGAATCAGCTGTAGTACTTTTTCTCTATTCATCAAATTTTTTCCAACTGATCTACAACACAAGCAATTTAACATAGACTTTGCTTTATATCCTCCTTCTAAACTTGCTTCCACCTCTCTTACCTTCAGGTTTGACAATGAATATTTCCCATTTCATGCTTTTTTGTAAAGTAAACTCTTCTCTGCATTACCTTCCAATTCCCCTTGAACACAGATGTCAGTAGTCAGATGACATTGCTTACCTACTCATGCCAAATATATCTGGGTAATATAGTGCTAGTCCATTCAGAGTTAAAAAAAAAACTACCTAACCTGGATCCCAAAAATGCTATTTACCCATTGCACCAGTTAATTGCGGAATGATACAGGACTCCTTAAAACATATCTCTACCATATGAGGTTAAAAATCCAGGTCCTGCATCTATTTTGTTAAATGGTTCAAATTAAAGTATGAAGACCCCAGCTATCAGAAGGCCGAAATAGCTCAGTTGGGAGAGCGTTAGACTGAAGATCTAAAGGTCCCTGGTTCAATCCTGGGTTTCGGCACAGTTGAGAGGTTCCTTGCTTCTAACAAAATAGGTCTTGGAATCAGCTGTAGTTCTTTTTCTCTATTCATCAAATTTTTTCCAACTGATCTACAACACAATCAATTTAACATAGACTTTGCTTTATGTCCTCCTTCTAAACTTGCTTCCACCTCTCTTACCTTCAGGTTTGACAATGAATATTTCCCATTTCATGCTTTTTTGTAAAGTAAACTCTTGTCTGCATTACCTTCCACTTCCCCTTGAACACAGATGTCAGTAGTCAGATGACATTGCTTACCTACTCATGCCAAATATATCTGGGTAATATAGTGCTAGTCCATTCAGAGTTAAAAAAACAACTACCTAACCTGGATCCCAAAAATGCTATTTACCCATTGCACCAGTTAATTGCGGAATGATACAGGACTCCTTAAAACATATCTCTACCATATGAGGTTAAAAATCCAGGTCCTGCATCTATTTTGTTAAATGGTTTAAATTAAAGTATGAAGACCACAGCTATAAGCAGGCCGAAATAGCTCAGTTGGGAGAGCGTTAGACTGAAGATCTAAAGGTCCCTGGTTCAATCCCGGGTTTCGGCACAGTTGAGAGGTTCCTTGCTTCTAACAAAATAGGTCTTGGAATCAGCTGT
>NC_141696.1:1531485696-1531675696 GCF_964263255.1 Lissotriton vulgaris | reverse complement strand
TGGGGAATGATACAGGACTCCTTAAAACATATCTCTACCATATGAGGTTAAAAATCCAGGTCCTGCATCTATTTTGTTAAATGGTTCAAATTAAAGTGTGAAGACCCCAGCTATCAGAAGGCCGAAATAGCTCAGTTGGGAGAGCGTTAGACTGAAGATCTAAAGGTCCCTGGTTCAATCCCGGGTTTCGGCACAGTTGAGAGGTTCCTTGCTTCTAACAAAATAGGTCTTGGAATCAGCTGTAGTACTTTTTCTCTATTCATCAAATTTTTTCCAACTGATCTACAACACAATCAATTTAACATAGACTTTGCTTTATATCCTCCTTCTAAACTTGCTTCCACCTCTCTTACCTTCAGGTTTGACAATGAATATTTCCCATTTCATGCTTTTCTGTAAAGTAAACTCTTGTCTGCATTACCTTCCAATTCCCCTTGAACACAGATGTCAGTAGTCAGATGACATTGCTAACCTACTCATGCCAAATATATCTGGGTAATATAGTGCTAGTCCATTCAGAGTTAAAAAAACAACTACCTAACCTGGATCCCAAAAATGCTATTTACCCATTGCACCAGTTAATTGCGGAATGATACAGGACTCCTTAAAACATATCTCACCATATGAGGTTAAAAATCCAGGTCCTGCATCTATTTTGTTAAATGGTCTAAATTAAAGTATGAAGACCACAGCTATAAGCAGGCCGAAATAGCTAAGTTGGGAGAGCGTTACACTGAAGATATAAAGGTCCCTGGTTCAATCCCGGGTTTCGGCACAGTTGAGAGGTTCCTTGCTTCTAACAAGATAGGTCTTGGAATCAGCTGTAGTACTTTTTTCTCTATCAACATTTTTATCAACTGATCTACAAAATGATCAATTCAACATAGACTTTGCTTTCTGTCCTCCTTTTAAACTTTCTTCCACCTATCTTGCCTTCAGGTTTGACTATGAATGTTTTCCATTTCGTCCTTTTTTGTAAAGTAAACTCTTGTCTGCATCACATTCCACTTCCCCTTGAACACAGATGTCAGTAGTCAGATGACATTGCTTACCTACTCATGCCAAATATATCTGGGTAATATAGTGCTAGTCCATTCAGAGTTAAAAAAACAACTACCTAACCTGGATCCCAAAAATGCTATTTACCCATTGCACCAGTTAACTGGGGAATGATACAGGACTCCTTAAAACATATCTCTACCATATGAGGTTAAAAATCCAGGTCCTGCATCTATTTTGTTAAATGGTTCAAATTAAAGTATGAAGACCCCAGCTATAAGAAGGCCGAAATAGCTCAGTTGGGAGAGCGTTAGACTGAAGATCTAAAGGTCCCTGGTTCAATCCTGGGTTTCGGCACAGTTGAGAGGTTCCTTGCTTCTAACAAAGTAGGTCTTGGAATCAGCTGTAGTTCTTTTTCTCTATTCATCAAATTTTTTCCAACTGATCTACAACACAATCAATTTAACATAGACTTTGCTTTATGTCCTCCTTCTAAACTTGCTTCCACCTCTCTTACCTTCAGGTTTGACAATGAATATTTCCCATTTCATGCTTTTTTGTAAAGTAAACTCTTGTCTGCATTACCTTCCACTTCCCCTTGAACACAGATGTCAGTAGTCAGATGACATTGCTTACCTACTCATGCCAAATATATCTGGGTAATATAGTGCTAGTCCATTCAGAGTTAAAAAAACAACTACCTAACCTGGATCCCAAAAATGCTATTTACCCATTGCACCAGTTAATTGCGGAATGATGCAGGACTCCTTAAAACATATCTCTACCATATGAGGTTAAAAATCCAGGTCCTGCATCTATTTTGTTAAATGGTTCACATTAAAGTATGAAGACCACAGATATCAGCAGGCTGAAATAGCTCAGTTGGCAGAGTGTTAGACTGAAGATCTAAAGGTCCCTGGTTCAATCCCGGGTTTCGGCACAGTTGAGAGGCTCTTTGCTTCTAACAAAATAGGTATTGGAATCAGCTGTAGTCCTTTTTCTGTATTCATCAAATTTTTTTTAACTGATCTACAACACAATCAATTTAACATAGACTTTGCTTTCTGTCCTCCTTCTAGACTTGCTTCCACCTCTCTTACCTTCAGGTTTGACAATGAATATTTCCCATTTCATGCTTTTTTGTAAAGTAAACTCTTGTCTGCATTACCTTCCACTTCCCCTTGAACACAGATGTCAGTAGTCAGATGACATTGCTTACCTACTCATGCCAAATATATCTGGGTAATATAGTGCTAGTACATTCAGAGTTAAAAAAACAACTACCTAACCTGGATCCCAAAAATGCTATTTGCCCATTGCACCAGTTAATTACGGAATGATACAGGACTCCTTAAAACATATCTCTACCATATGAGGTTAAAAATCCAGGTCCTGCATCAATTTTGTTAAATGGTTTAAATTAAAGTATGAAGACCACAGCTGTAAGCAGGCTGCAATATCTCAGTTGGGAGAGTGTTGGACTGAAGATCTAAAGGTCCCTGGTTCAATCCTGGGTTTCGGCACAGTTGAGAGGTTCCTTGCTTCTAACAAAATAGGTCTTGGAATCAGCTGTAGTACTTTTTTCTCTATTAACATTTTTATCAACTGATCTACAAAATGATCAATTCAACATAGACTTTGCTTTCTGTCCTCCTTTTAAACTTTCTTCCACCTATCTTGCCTTCAGGTTTGACTATGAATGTTTTCCATTTCGTCCTTTTTTGTAAAGTAAACTCTTGTCTGCATCACATTCCACTTCCCCTTGAACACAGATGTCAGTAGTCAGATGACATTGCTTACCTACTCATGCCAAATATATCTGGGTAATATAGTGCTAGTCCATTCAGAGTTAAAAAAACAACTACCTAACCTGGATCCCAAAAATGCTATTTACCCATTGCACCAGTTAACTGGGGAATGATACAGGACTCCTTAAAACATATCTCCACCATATGAGGTTAAAAATCCAGGTCCTGCATCTATTTTGTTAAATGGTTCAAATTAAAGTATGAAGAACTCAGCTATCAGAAGGCCGAAATAGCTCAGTTGGGAGAGCGTTAGACTGAAGATCTAAAGGTCCCTGGTTCAATCCTGGGTTTCGGCACAGTTGAGAGGTTCCTTGCTTCTAACAAAATAGGTCTTGGAATCAGCTGTAGTTCTTTTTCTCTATTCATCAAATTTTTTCCAACTGATCTACAACACAATCAATTTAACATAGACTTTGCTTTATGTCCTCCTTCTAAACTTGCTTCCACCTCTCTTACCTTCAGGTTTGACAATGAATATTTCCCAATTCATGCTTTTTTGTAAAGTAAACTCTTGTCTGCATTACCTTCCACTTCCCCTTGAACACAGATGTCAGTAGTCAGATGACATTGCTTACCTACTCATGCCAAATATATCTGGGTAATATAGTGCTAGTCCATTCAGAGTTAAAAAAACAACTACCTAACCTGGATCCCAAAAATGCTATTTACCCATTGCACCAGTTAATTGCGGAATGATGCAGGACTCCTTAAAACATATCTCTACCATATGAGGTTAAAAATCCAGGTCCTGCATCTATTTTGTTAAATGGTTCAAATTAAAGTATGAAGACCACAGATATCAGCAGGCTGAAATAGCTCAGTTGGCAGAGTGTTAGACTGAAGATCTAAAGGTCCCTGGTTCAATCCCGGGTTTCGGCACAGTTGAGAGGTTCTTTGCTTCTAACAAAATAGGTCTTGGAATCAGCTGTAGTCCTTTTTCTGTATTCATCAAATTTTTTTTAACTGATCTACAACACAATCAATTTAACATAGACTTTGCTTTCTGTCCTCCTTCTAGACTTGCTTCCACCTCTCTTACCTTCAGGTTTGACAATGAATATTTCCCATTTCATGCTTTTTTGTAAAGTAAACTCTTGTCTGCATTACCTTCCACTTCCCCTTGAACACAGATGTCAGTAGTCAGATGACATTGCTTACCTACTCATGCCAAATATATCTGGGTAATATAGTGCTAGTACATTCAGAGTTAAAAAAACAACTACCTAACCTGGATCCCAAAAATGCTATTTGCCCATTGCACCAGTTAATTGCGGAATGATACAGGACTCCTTAAAACATATCTCTACCATATGAGGTTAAAAATCCAGGTCCTGCATCTATTTTGTTAAATGGTTTAAATTAAAGTATGAAGACCACAGCTGTAAGCAGGCCGCAATATCTCAGTTGGGAGAGTGTTAGACTGAAGATCTAAAGGTCCCTGGTTCAATCCTGGGTTTCGGCACAGTTGAGAGGTTCCTTGCTTCTAACAAAATAGGTCTTGGAATCAGCTGTAGTACTTTTTTCTCTATTAACATTTTTATCAACTGATCTACAAAATGATCAATTCAACATAGACTTTGCTTTCTGTCCTCCTTTTAAACTTTCTTCCACCTATCTTGCCTTCAGGTTTGACTATGAATGTTTTCCATTTCGTCCTTTTTTGTAAAGTAAACTCTTGTCTGCATCACATTCCACTTCCCCTTGAACACAGATGTCAGTAGTCAGATGACATTGCTTACCTACTCATGCCAAATATATCTGGGTAATATAGTGCTAGTCCATTCAGAGTTAAAAAAACAACTACCTAACCTGGATCCCAAAAATGCTATTTACCCATTGCACCAGTTAACTGGGGAATGATACAGGACTCCTTAAAACATATCTCTACCATATGAGGTTAAAAATCCAGGTCCTGCATCTATTTTGTTAAATGGTTCAAATTAAAGTATGAAGAACCCAGCTATCAGAAGGCCGAAATAGCTCAGTTGGGAGAGCGTTAGACTGAAGATCTAAAGGTCCCTGGTTCAATCCTGGGTTTTGGCACAGTTGAGAGGTTCCTTGCTTCTAACAAAATAGGTCTTGGAATCAGCTGTAGTTCCTTTTCTCTATTCATCAAATTTTTTCCAACTGATCTACAACACAATCAATTTAACATAGACTTTGCTTTATGTCCTCCTTCTAAACTTGCTTCCACCTCTCTTACCTTCAGGTTTGACAATGAATATTTCCCATTTCATGCTTTTTTGTAAAGTAAACTCTTGTCTGCATTACCTTCCACTTCCCCTTGAACACAGATGTCAGTAGTCAGATGACATTGCTTACCTACTCATGCCAAATATATCTGGGTAATATAGTGCTAGTCCATTCAGAGTTAAAAAAACAACTACCTAACCTGGATCCCAAAAATGCTATTTACCCATTGCACCAGTTAATTGCGGAATGATACAGGACTCCTTAAAACATATCTCTACCATATGAGGTTAAAAATCCAGGTCCTGCATCTATTTTGTTAAATGGTTTAAATTAAAGTATGAAGACCACAGCTATAAGCAGGCCGAAATAGCTCAGTTGGGAGAGCGTTAGACTGAAGATCTAAAGGTCCCTGGTTCAATCCCGGGTTTCGGCACAGTTGAGAGGTTCCTTGCTTCTAACAAAATAGGTCTTGGAATCAGCTGTAGTACTTTTTCTCTATTCATCACATTTTTTCCAACTGATCTACAACACAATCAATTTAACATAGACTTTGCTCTATGTCCTCCTTCTAAACTTGCTTCCACCTCTCTTACCTTAAGGTTTGACAATGAATATTTCCCATTTCATGCTTTTTTGTAAAGTAAACTCTTGTCTGCATTACCTTCCACTTCACCTTGAACACAGATGTCAGTAGTCAGATGACATTGCTTACCTACTCATGCCAAATATATCTGGGTAATATAGTGCTAGTCCATTCAGAGTTAAAAAAACAACTACCTAACCTGGATCCCAAAAATGCTATTTTCCCATTGCACCAGTTAATTGCGGAATGATACAGGACTCCTTAAAACATATCTCTACCATATGAGGTTAAAAATCCAGGTCCTGCATCTATTTTGTTAAATGGTTTAAATTAAAGTATGAAGACCACAGCTATAAGCAGGCCGCAATATCTCAGTTGGGAGAGTGTTAGACTGAAGATCTAAAGGTCCCTGGTTCAATCCTGGGTTTCGGCACAGTTGAGAGGTTCCTTGCTTCTAACAAAATAGGTCTTGGAATCAGCTGTAGTACTTTTTTCTCTATTAACATTTTTATCAACTGATCTACAAAATGATCAATTCAACATAGACTTTGCTTTCTGTCCTCCTTTTAAACTTTCTTCCACCTATCTTGCCTTCAGGTTTGACAATGAATGTTTCCCATTTCGTCCTTTTTTGTAAAGTAAACTCTTGTCTGCATCACATTCCACTTCCCCTTGAACACAGATGTCAGTAGTCAGATGACATTGCTTACCTACTCATGCCAAATATATCTAGGTAATATAGTGCTAGTCCATTCAGAGTTAAAAAAACAACTACCTAACCTGGATCCCAAAAATGCTATTTACCGATTGCACCAGTTAACTGGGGAATGATACAGGACTCCTCCAAACATATCTCTACCATATGAGGTTAAAAATCCAGGTCCTGCATCTATTTTGTTAAATGGTTCAAATTAAAGTATGAAGACCCCAGCAATCAGAAGGCCGAAATAGCTCAGTTGGGAGAGCGTAAGACTGAAGATCTGAAGGTCCCTGGTTCAATCCCGGGTTTCGGCACAGTTGAGAGGTTCCTTGCTTCTAACAAAATAGGTTTTGGAATCAGCTGTAGTACTTTTTCTCTATTCATCAAATTTTTTCCAACTGATCTACAACACAATCAATTTAACATAGACTTTGCTTTATATCCTCCTTCTAAACTTGCTTCCACCTCTCTTACCTTCAGGTTTGACAATGAATATTTCCCATTTCATGCTTTTTTGTAAAGTAAACTCTTGTCTGCATTACCTTCCACTTTCCCTTGAACACAGATGTCAGTAGTCAGATGACATTGCTTACCTACTCATGCCAAATATATCTGGGTAATATAGTGCTAGTCCATTCAGAGTTAAAAAAACAACTACCTAACCTGGATCCCAAAAATGCTATTTACCCATTGCACCAGTTAATTGCGGAATGATATAGGACTCCTTAAAACATATCTCTACCATATGAGGTTAAAAATCCAGGTCCTGCATCTATTTTGTTAAATGGTTTAAATTAAAGTATGAAGACCACAGCTATAAGCAGGCCGAAAAAGCTAAGTTGGGAGAGCGTTAGACTGAAGATCTAAAGGTCCCTGGTTCAATCCCGGGTTTCGGCACAGTTGAGAGGTTCCTTGCTTCTAACAAAATAGGTCTTGGAATCAGCTGTAGTACTTTTTCTCTATTCATCAATTTTTTTCCAACTGATCTACGAAACACAATCAATTTAACATAGACTTTGCTTTATGTCCTCCTTCTAAACTTGCTTCCACCTCTCTTACCTTCAGGTTTGACAATTAAAATTTCCCATTTCATGCTTTTTTGTAAAGTAAACTCTTGTCTGCATTACCTTCCACTTCCCCTTGAACACAGATGTCAGTAGTCAGATGACATTGCTTACCTACTCATGCCAAATATATCTGGGTAATATAGTGCTAGTCCATTCACAGTTAAAAAAACAACTACCTAACCTGGATCCAAAAAATGCTATTTACCCATTGCACCAGTTAATTGCGGAATGATACAGGACTCCTTAAAACATATCTCTACCATATGAGGTTAAAAATCCAGGTCCTGCATCTATTTTGTTAAATGGTTTAAATTAAAGTATGAAGACCACAGCTATAAGCAGGCCGAAATAGCTCAGTTGGGAGAGCGTCAGACTGAAGATCTAAAGGTCCCTGGTTCAATCCCGGGTTTCGGCACAGTTGAGAGGTTCCTTGCTTCTAACAAAATAGGTCTTGGAATCAGCTGTAGTACTTTTTCTCTATTCATCAAATTTTTTCCAACTGATCTACAACACAATCAATTTAACATAGACTTTGCTTTATGTCCTCCTTCTAAACTTGCTTCCACCTCTCTTACCTTCAGGTTTGACAATGAATATTTCCCATTTCATGCTTTTTTGTAAAGTAAACTCTTGTCTGCATTACCTTCCACTTCCCCTTGAACACAGATGTCAGTAGTCAGATGACATTGCTTACCTACTCATGCCAAATATATCTGGGTAATATAGTGCTAGTCCATTCAGAGTTAAAAAATCAACTACCTAACCTGGATCCCAAAAATGCTATTTGCTCATTGCACCAGTTAATTGCGGAATGATACAGGACTCCTTAAAACATATCTCTACCATATGAGGTTAAAAATCCAGTTCCTGCATCTATTTTGTTAAATGGTTTAAATTAAAGTATGAAGACCACAGCTATAAGCAGGCCGCAATAGCTCAGTTGGGAGAGCGTTAGACTGAAGATCTAAAGGTCCCTGGTTCAATCCTGGGTTTTGGCACAGTTGAGAGGTGTCTTGCTTCTAACAAAATACGTCTTGGAATCAGCTGTAGTACTTTTTTCTCTATCAACATTTTTATCAACTGATCTACAAAATGATCAATTCAACATAGACTTTGCTTTCTCTCCTCCTTTTAAACTTTCTTCCACCTATCTTGCCTTCAGGTTTGACAATGAATGTTTCCCATTTCGTCCTTTTTTGTAAAGTAAACTCTTGTCTGCATCACATTCCACTTCCCCTTGAACACAGATGTCAGTAGTCAGATGACATTGCTTACCTACTCATGCCAAATATATCTAGGTAGTATAGTGCTAGTCCATTCAGAGTTAAAAAAACAACTACCTAACCTGGATCCCAAAAATGCTATTTACCCATTGCACCAGTTAACTGGGGAATGATACAGGACTCCTTAAAACATATCTGGAAAGGGGCGACCACTCGGTCCCCCCGAACGTATGGCAGAGTGCCTCGATCCCCCCGGGAAGCCATTTTGGGCGGGAGGCGCGTCTCGGCTGGTATGCCCGAAGCGGCGTAGCCGGGGCGCGCTTTTTCCCACCCTAGAGTGGGCTGGCCTAGACACTGACGCCGCCGGCCACGCCCTCGGGGCAGGCAGGGGCGGGTTTACGCCCGCCCTGAAGATGGATAAAAATGGACGCAAGACCAGAAGACATCCTCTTGTTCCTGTGCTCTGAAGCTGCACCTCCTCGCTGCACGTGAGCTCGAGACGGAACGAAGAGCCAATTTTGAGCGTTTTAATCGTTCTTGTTTGTTTTACAGTTACTTTGTTGGAGAATGCCGAAGAAGGTGGGAAAGCGCATGACTACTGACCAGATGCTGCGTGTTCTCATGAAGGAGATGTCCGAGCTAAAGAAGCGGGTGGACAAGAACGAGGAAGGGGGTCCAAAACGTCCTTTGGCGGGAGCAGCCCCGGGAGGGAAAAACAAGAGGCCCAGGAGGGGGGCAGCGGGTGAAGACATCCCGGGTCCCAGTGCCCCGCTCGAGGCTCCAACTCCCGTGCCGGAGGAGGGGAATCCGATTCCCGTTGTGGTCACCCCCGTGTCTGAGGATGATATGCCGCCCGAGCTGGCAGCACAATTGGCAGCGTGGTTGGGTAAAGGTAACGAGGGCGCCACGGCTGTCGATGCGCAGGCGCTGATAAAGCAATTGCGTGAGAAACGGGAAGCAGCCAAGGTGCCCGTGCCGGCTGCAGTAGGGGACAAGACACCAGGGACGATTGCGACCACAGAGGCAGCGTCAGGTGCAGGTAAGCGGCCATTGCCGATTGTGAGGGATGAGTCAACACCCTCTCGGAGAGAAAAGTTGGGGCAACATGTTCCTTTGGCAATTAAGGAAAAGATTTGGGCGGGGGAGTATGTGAACATTTTCTCATTGCTTGTTGATCATTATGAGGTAGAGCATGTAAAGAGTCAGAAGGATCTCATGCATCCGAGTGTTTGGCGCGCAAAAATGGCCGCCTTTAAAGTGAATGAGAATATCGGCAATTGGGGCAATGCTTGGGGAATCTTTACATCAATCTTGGGGGAACGTAGACCTGAGTTGCTTTCCGAGTTCCCAATCTATCAATCACGAATCATGGGGTACTCGACATCGCACCAGGGTAATCATTGGTTCTGTTACGATAATCTGTTCAGAAAGGAAAAGGAGCATAATAAAAGTTTAACCTGGGATTGTTATGATTCCTTGACTTGGGATAAAATGAAGGAGTCAGGAATGTTGAAAATGCCGTTGGTGGGAAGTAATGTTGGCGAATCCTCCCGGCAATATGCGGGGACGCCCTTTCGATCAGGTACGGGTGCCGACGATTACTCGAAACCTGCCGGCAATACTGGAAAAAGGGGTTTCTGCTTTAATTTCAACAGAGGTAAATGTACTAGACCCCAGGGATCGTGTAAATTCAAACATGAATGTAGTGGTTGCGGGTCGTCCCATCCTGAGTCCTCGTGCAGAGCCAGAACGGGTGATAATGGGGGGAGAGGAGGTGCCAAACAGGTCTAATATAGTCCGAGGGGCGCCTTTACCTACCCCGATTGATACCCTGGCGATGATTCCCTGGCTCAGTGAATACCCGGATCGTACTTCTGCTGGGGTGCTGCGGAACGGTTTTTCGTATGGTTTCCGCATCCCGGTAGGGGACTTTCAGGGTGTGGGGAAGTGCAAAAATCAACTATCCGTCCTGCAGCATACGCCCGTAGTTCAGGATAAGATCCGTAAAGAGGTTGCACGAGGTCGGGTCGCCGGCCCGTTCAGTATACCTCCGGTTCAGAATTTTGTTTGTTCTCCCTTAGGGGTAGTCCCCAAGAAAGACCCCGGTGAGTTCCGACTGATTCATAATTTATCAGCTCCACGAGGTCTTTCCGTAAATGATGCAATCGATCCAGAAGTGTGTTCGGTGCGGTACGCATCCTTCGATGAGGCCGTAGCCATTTTGAATCGCCTGGGGCCCGGGGCGCTGATGGCGAAGTCAGATATCGAGTCAGCGTTCCGATTGCTCCCGGTACACCCAGACGACCAGCGTCTCCTAGGATTCATGTTTCAGGGTTGTTATTACATGGATAGGTGTATGCCAATGGGGTGCTCTATATCCTGTGCTTATTTCGAGAAATTCAGTAGTTTTCTACAATGGGTCTTCACAAAGAAAACAGGTTTCCAATATGTAATGCACTACCTTGATGATTTTCTGTTTCTTGGGGCAGCCGGGGATCTTGAATGTGGCCGGGCCTTGGCCGAATTTTGTGTGTTAATGAAACAGTTTGGTGTGCCATTGGCGCCGGGTAAAACAGTGGGTCCTACGACTTGCCTCGAGTTTCTGGGGATCGAGTTGGACTCCATTGAGGGTTGTTTCCGTTTGCCAACTGAGAAAGTGTTGAAGTTCAGGGCTGCGCTGCAAGTGTGTATAAATGCATCGAAAGTTACGCTGCAACAATTACAGCAGTTGGTGGGACAGTTGAATTTTGCCCTGAGGGTAATACCAATGGCCCGCCCCTTTTCCCGTTCAATTGCCCAAGCGATGGTCGGCCTTAAAGAGTGCCATCATCGCACGAGACTATCGGCCGAGATCCGCCAGGACATGCGTATTTGGATAGCATTTCTGGCGGACTTCAATGGTAGAATCGTCTGGAATAAACCAGCCGTGTCTTCTGAAGAGCTGGGGCTATGGACAGATTCAGCAGGAAGCATAGGTTTTGGCGCCATCTTCGGCACGAAATGGTCGGCACAAAGATGGCCGACATGGTGGCATGAGAATGGTCTGACGAGTAATATTGCTTTCCTGGAACTGTTTCCCATCTTGGTGGCCTTGAGAACATGGCCCGATGGGTTCAAAGATCACTCTGTCATATTTTGGTCTGACAATATGACCGTGGTCGAGTGCATCAATAGTCAGGCAGCACGTTGTAAACTGATTTTAAGGCTGCTTAAGGAAATTGTTTTACTGTGTATGCAATTGAACGTGCTATTCAGAGCAAAGCATGTTCCAGGGGTGATGAATCAGGCGGCTGACGCACTGTCTCGTTTTCAAATGCAGGCCTTTTCGGGTTTCCTCCCCTCAGCGGACCCAGAGCCGGCACCCTTTCCCGAAGCTCTCTGGTCTCTCGGTGCCCCGAACTTCGTCACCTCGTGGGAGAGAGTCTAGCACCAAGGACGAGGAAGGCATACGAAGGGGCGTTTCGAGCCTATTTAGCCTTTTTGGGGAGTGATAGAGAGCGACTTTGGGGTCACGAGGAATGGGTAGTGAATTTCCTGATGTCCTTACGTGGGGCTGGGAAATCGGTGGCTACGGCCCAGAGGCATCGTGCTGCCATTTCCTTTGTTGCCAGAGCACACGCTATCCAGGACCCAACAGCGTCTTTCGTTGTACAGAAAGCGCTGCGTGGGTGGCAACGCCTTGAGGGTCGCAGAGTAGATGAAAGGCGCCCGATAGGTTTGGATAGATTGTCCCAGTTGTTGGCCACACTCCCGGCCACATGTTCATCTCAGTTTGAGGCGGTGCTGTTCCGAGCCGCTTTTACGCTAGCATTTCACGGAGCAATGCGGGTAAGCGAACTAGTTGCAAGGAACAAACTGGATGTGGCAGGGGGTTTGTGCCATGAACACGTTCAGATCAGGGGAGAAACAATGACTGTCTCCTTTGTAAAGTCCAAGACTGATCAAGATGGGATGGGTGACTGCGTCATCATACGCAGGATTCCTGGGTCCTCCATATGTCCGGTAAAGTGTTTAGAGGATTACCTAGCACGAAGGGTGGCATCATGGGGGGGGACTTTGTTAAGACACGCTGACGCCACCCCACTGACGAAATTTCAGTTTCAGCGGGTGCTTGCGATGTCAATTGCCGCTGCGGGCTTGAACCCGGGCGAATTTGGGACCCATTCCTTTCGGATAGGGGCTGCTACGGAAGCTACAGCCAGGGGTCTTAATGTTGAGCAAGTGAAACGAGTGGGGCGTTGGTCCTCCAATTGTTATAAAAGATACGTGCGGTTGCACATGTTGTGAAGCTGTAATAATGTACTCACGCTTCTTGTTTTTGTTTGGTTTTCAGTTACGCAAGCCTACGAGGCGGGGCGGACTATGCAGTCGACCCTACACCGGGCCAGCGGTCAGACATCACCGGCTGTGAAAAAGGAGGTGTGGGTCGTGGGCCACTCATACGTGAGGCGTGCCGCAGACGTATTCAAAGCAGGTGACATGATTCACGTAGCTGGGGAATACGGGTACAGGATGTCCTTCTACGGAAGGGGCGGTCTCTGTATTGACCAGTTTCAAACATTTTTCGAGGGTTTGTTAGGGCGGACAAGGTCACCGCCGTCTATAGTTATAGTGCATGTTGGGGGCAATGATTTGGTCACCATCGGTAGACGACTACTCCTGGAGGCAATGCTTTCCACTGTAAGTTGGTTGGCGAGGAGAGTTCCGGGGTGCACGATTGCATGGTCCCATTTGATTCCACGAAAGGTGTGGCGGGGGGCTATCTCTATTCCTGCTTTGAACCATTCTGTTAGAAAGCTTAACAATAAAGTGAGTAGGTTGTTCCGTTCCAGGACATTGCATTCTATTTCTCATAGCTGTATTAATGATGACAGTATGTATTTGGGGGATGGTGTGCATTTGTCTTGGGTGGGGAATGAGTTACTCTTAGGAGACTTCTTAGCATGGTTAAAATCGTTGAAACATGACCTTTAGGTAGGAGTTTTGTGGGGGGTCCGGATAGCCGGTCAACTATCCGGCCTGTGGCGGTAAGGTCATGATCGGTGAGCACTAATTGGAAGATCCCTATGAGTGGGCGTCACCCAACACGGATGGGAGCGCTCGGGGGAGGTGGCCTTTGGCCCCTCAACGGGGAGGCGGTCCCTTCTAAGGATGGGTCGCCGAAAGAAGAGGAAAGGCGGTCAAGGCCCCTTCCTGTGTAGGAGGGGTTACAGCCCCCTCCTGGGGAATTTCCCGGGGCCAGTGACATCTGCGACGGCAGATGCGGTAAGTTGTGTGGGGTTGGGGGGAGGTCTACGATACCTTCTAGATACCTCACACGAGTCTTCGAACGACCTTTAACTGGCGTCGAGTTGATAAGTGCCCCCGTCAAGTCAAGGGAAATTGGTAGTAGTTGCACTTGAGTACGCCTCAGTGCTGTCGCCCCTCCCAAGTGGGGGGGGGTATGTCTGGTTAGGGATCTTGACACCGGTTACGACCTTGCCGTTGGCCCTTAAACGTTAGAATGTACAATTTCAATATTTCAAGTAAATGTTTTGTAGGATGTTAGTTCGGCTAGGAGAACCTCTGTATTAGAGAATCTGTTAAGGTTAGCCAAACATCGCAATGTGGTATGAAATTGTACATTAATGTTTAAATGTTTTAATTTTTTGTTTTAATAAATACGGCCGGGAGGGTCACTCCCTCCCACTTCCAAAAACTTCAAGAACTGTTTCCGGTTTCCCTCCTTTGGGGATTGTGTTGAGAGGGGGTGGCGGGTATCTCAGCCATATGGAAAGGGGCGACCACTCGGTCCCCCCGAACGTATGGCAGAGTGCCTCGATCCCCCCGGGAAGCCATTTTGGGCGGGAGGCGCGTCTCGGCTGGTATGCCCGAAGCGGCGTAGCCGGGGCGCGCTTTTTCCCGCCCTAGAGTGGGCTGGCCTAGACACTGACGCGGCCGGCCACGCCCTCGGGGCAGGCAGGGGCGGGTTTACGCCCGCCCTGAAGATGGATAAAAAGGGACGCAAGACCAGAAGACATCCTCTTGTTCCTGTGCTCTGAAGCTGCACCTCCTCGCTGCACGTGAGCTCGAGACGGAACGAAGAGCCAATTTTGACCCACCCACCAGCCCCTGAGGACAGCCAGTTGTTTTAAAAAAATTGATCAATTATTCTATTTCGTTTACAGGTTGTTTTAGTGTTGTGTTGATGTTGAATGTGTAATAAAGATTGGTCTAATTTTACAAGTTTGTGAGTAAAGAACTTCGGATTTAAGGTCCATTTATAAACAGGCTTTTTCGGTCATAGTGGCCAATGTAGTTTCGTTTAGTTAGCATTTGTCGTATTTATTTTGGTCGGGCGGTAAGGTCATGATCGGTGAGCACTAATTGGAAGATCCCTATGAGTGGGCGTCACCCAACACGGATGGGAGCGCTCGGGGGAGGTGGCCTTTGGCCCCTCAACGGGGAGGCGGCCCCTTCTAAGGATGGGTCGCCGAAAGAAGAGGAAAGGCGGTCAAGGCCCCTTCCTGTGTAGGAGGGGTTACAGCCCCCTCCTGGGGAATTTCCCGGGGCCAGTGACATCTGCGACGGCAGATGCGGTAAGTTGTGTGGGGTTGGGGGGAGGTCTACGATACCTTCTAGATACCTCACACGAGTCTTCGAACGACCTTTAACTGGCGTCGAGTTGATAAGTGCCCCCGTCAAGTCAAGGGAAATTGGTAGTAGTTGCACTTGAGTATGCCTCAGTGCTGTCGCCCCTCCCAAGTGGGGGGGGGGTATGTCTGGTTAGGGATCTTGACACCGGTTACGACCTTGCCGTTGGCCCTTAAACGTTAGGATGTACAATTTCAATATTTCAAGTAAATGTTTTGTAGGATGTTAGTTCGGCTAGGAGAACCTCTGTATTAGAGAATCTGTTAAGGTTAGCCAAACATCGCAATGTGGTATGAAATTGTACATTAATGTTTAAATGTTTTAATTTTTTGTTTTAATAAATACGGCCGTGAGGGTCACTCCCTCCCACTTCCAAAAACTTCAAGAACTGTTTCCGGTTTCCCTCCTTTGGGGATTGTGTTGAGAGGGGGTGGCGGGTATCTCAGCCATATCTACCATATGAGGTTAAAAATCCAGGTCCTGCATATATTTTGTTAAATGGTTCAAATTAAAGTATGAAGACCCCAGCTATCAGAAGGCCGAAATAGCTCAGTTGGGAGAGCGTTAGACTGAAGATCTAAAGGTCCCTGGTTCAATCCCGGGTTTCGGCACAGTTGAGAGGTTCCTTGCTTCTAACAAAATAGGTCTTGGACTCAGCTGTAGTACTTTTTCTCTATTCATCAAATTTTTTCCAACTGATCTACAACACAATCAATTTAACATAGACTTTGCTTTATGTCCTCCTTCTAAACTTGCTTCCACCTCTCTTACCTTCAGGTTTGACAATGAATATTTCCCATTTCATGCTTTTTTGTAAAGTAAACTCTTGTCTGCATTACCTTCCACTTCCCCTTGAACACAGATGTCAGTAGTCAGATGACATTGCTTACCTACTCATGCCAAATATATCTGGGTAATATAGTGCTAGTCCATTCAGAGTTAAAAAAACAACTACCTAACCTGGATCCAAAAAATGCTATTTACCCATTGTACCAGTTAATTGCGGAATGATACAGGACTCCTTAAAACATATCTCTACCATATGAGGTTAAAAATCCAGGTCCTGCATCTATTTTGTTAAATGGTTTAAATTAAAGTATGAAGACCACAGCTATAAGCAGGCCGAAATAGCTCAGTTGGGAGAGAGTTAGACTGAAGTTCTAAAGGTCCCTGGTTCAATCCCGAGTTTCGGCACAGTTGAGAGGTTCCTTGCTTCTAACAAAATAGGTCTTGGAATCAGCTGTAGTACTTTTTCTCTATTCATCAAATTTTTTCCAACTGATCTACAACACAATCAATTTAACATAGACTTTGCTTTATGTCCTCCTTCTAAACTTGCTTCCACCTCTCTTACCTTCAGGTTTGACAATTAATATTTCCCATTTCATGCTTTTTTGTAAAGTAAACTCTTGTCTGCATTACCTTCCACTTCCCCTTGAACACTGATGTCAGTAGTCAGATGACATTGCTTACCTACTCATGCCAAATATATCTGGGTAATATAGTGCTAGTCCATTCAGAGTTAAAAAAACAACTACCTAACCTGGATCCCAAAAATGCTATTTGCCCATTGCACCAGTTAATTGCGGAATGATACAGGACTCCTTAAAACATATCTCTACCATATGAGGTTAAAAATCCAGGTCCTGCATCTATTTTGTTAAATGGTTTAAATTAAAGTATGAAGAACACAGCTATAAGCAGGCCGCAATAGCTCAGTTGGGAGAGCGTTAGACTGAAGATCTAAAGGTTCCTGTTTCAATCCCGGGTTTCAGCACAGTTGAGAGGTTCCTTGCTTCTAACAAAATAGGTCTTGGAATCAGCTGTAGTACTTTTTTCTCTATCAACATTTTTATCAACTGATCTACAAAATGATCAATTCAACATAGACTTTGCTTTCTGTCCTCCTTTTAAACTTTCTTCCACCTATCTTGCCTTCAGGTTTGACAATGAATGTTTCCCATTTCGTCCTTTTTTGTAAAGTAAACTCTTGTCTGCATCACACTCCACTTCCCCTTGAACACAGATGTCAGTAGTCAGATGACATTGCTTACCTACTCATGCCAAATATATCTAGGTAATATAGTGCTAGTCCATTCAGAGTTAAAAAAACAACTACCTAACCTGGATCCCAAAAATGCTATTTACCCATTGCACCAGTTAACTGGGGAATGATACAGGACTCCTTAAAACATATCTCTACCATATGAGGTTAAAAATCCAGGTCCTGCATCTATTTTGTTAAATGGTTCAAATTAAAGTATGAAGACCCCAGCTATCAGAAGGCCGAAATAGCTCAGTTGGGAGAGCGTTAGACTGAAGATCTAAAGGTCCCTGGTTCAATCCCGGGTTTCGGCACAGTTGAGAGGTTCCTTGCTTCTAACAAAATAGGTCTTGGAATCAGCTGTAGTACTTTTTCTCTATTCATCAAATTTTTTCCAACTGATCTACAACACAATCAATTTAACATAGACTTTGCTTTATATCCTCCTTCTAAACTTGCTTCCACCTCTCTTACCTTCAGGTTTGACAATGAATATTTCCCATTTCATGCTTTTCTGTAAAGTAAACTCTTGTCTGCATTACCTTCCAATTCCCCTTGAACACAGATGTCAGTAGTCAGATGACATTGCTAACCTACTCATGCCAAATATATCTGGGTAATATAGTGCTAGTCCATTCAGAGTTAAAAAAACAACTACCTAACCTGGATCCCAAAAATGCTATTTACCCATTGCACCAGTTAATTGCGGAATGATACAGGACTCCTTAAAACATATCTCACCATATGAGGTTAAAAATCCAGGTCCTGCATCTATTTTGTTAAATGGTCTAAATTAAAGTATGAAGAACACAGCTATAAGCAGGCCGAAATAGCTAAGTTGGGAGAGCGTTACACTGAAGATATAAAGGTCCCTGGTTCAATCCCGGGTTTCGGCACAGTTGAGAGGTTCCTTGCTTCTAACAAGATAGGTCTTGGAATCAGCTGTAGTACTTTTTTCTCTATCAACATTTTTATCAACTGATCTACAAAATGATCAATTCAACATAGACTTTGCTTTCTGTCCTCCTTTTAAACTTTCTTCCACCTATCTTGCCTTCAGGTTTGACTATGAATGTTTTCCATTTCGTCCTTTTTTGTAAAGTAAACTCTTGTCTGCATCACATTCCACTTCCCCTTGAACACAGATGTCAGTAGTCAGATGACATTGCTTACCTACTCATGCCAAATATATCTGGGTAATATAGTGCTAGTCCATTCAGAGTTAAAAAAACAACTACCTAACCTGGATCCCAAAAATGCTATTTACCCATTGCACCAGTTAACTGGGGAATGATACAGGACTCCTTAAAACATATCTCTACCATATGAGGTTAAAAATCCAGGTCCTGCATCTATTTTGTTAAATGGTTCAAATTAAAGTATGAAGACCCCAGCTATCAGAAGGCCGAAATAGCTCAGTTGGGAGAGCGTTAGACTGAAGATCTAAAGGTCCCTGGTTCAATCCTGGGTTTCGGCACAGTTGAGAGGTTCCTTGCTTCTAACAAAATAGGTCTTGGAATCAGCTGTAGTTCTTTTTCTCTATTCATCAAATTTTTTCCAACTGATCTACAACACAATCAATTTAACATAGACTTTGCTTTATGTCCTCCTTCTAAACTTGCTTCCACCTCTCTTACCTTCAGGTTTGACAATGAATATTTCCCATTTCATGCTTTTTTGTAAAGTAAACTCTTGTCTGCATTACCTTCCACTTCCCCTTGAACACAGATGTCAGTAGTCAGATGACATTGCTTACCTACTCATGCCAAATATATCTGGGTAATATAGTGCTAGTCCATTCAGAGTTAAAAAAATAACTACCTAACCTGGATCCCAAAAATGCTATTTACCCATTGCACCAGTTAATTGCGGAATGATGCAGGACTCCTTAAAACATATCTCTACCATATGAGGTTAAAAATCCAGGTCCTGCATCTATTTTGTTAAATGGTTCAAATTAAAGTATGAAGACCACAGATATCAGCAGGCTGAAATAGCTCAGTTGGCAGAGTGTTAGACTGAAGATCTAAAGGTCCCTGGTTCAATCCCGGGTTTCGGCACAGTTGAGAGGCTCTTTGCTTCTAACAAAATAGGTCTTGGAATCAGCTGTAGTCCTTTGTCTGTATTCATCAAATTTTTTTTAACTGATCTACAACACAATCAATTTAACATAGACTTTGCTTTCTGTCCTCCTTCTAGACTTGCTTCCACCTCTCTTACCTTCAGGTTTGACAATGAATATTTCCCATTTCATGCTTTTTTGTAAAGTAAACTCTTGTCTGCATTACCTTCCACTTCCCCTTGAACACAGATGTCAGTAGTCAGATGACATTGCTTACCTACTCATGCCAAATATATCTGGGTAATATAGTGCTAGTACATTCAGAGTTAAAAAAACAACAACCTAACCTGGATCCCAAAAATGCTATTTGCCCATTGCACCAGTTAATTGCGGAATGATACAGGACTCCTTAAAACATATCTCTACCATATGAGGTTAAAAATCCAGGTCCTGCATCTATTTTGTTAAATGGTTTAAATTAAAGTATGAAGACCACTGCTGTAAGCAGGCCGCAATATCTCAGTTGGGAGAGTGTTGGACTGAAGATCTAAAGGTCCCTGGTTCAATCCTGGTTTTCGGCACAGTTGAGAGGTTCCTTGCTTCTAACAAAATAGGTCTTGGAATCAGCTGTAGTACTTTTTTCTCTATTAACATTTTTATCAACTGATCTACAAAATGATCAATTCAACATAGACTTTGCTTTCTGTCCTCCTTTTAAACTTTCTTCCACCTATCTTGCCTTCAGGTTTGACTATGAATGTTTTCCATTTCGTCCTTTTTTGTAAAGTAAACTCTTGTCTGCATCACATTCCACTTCCCCTTGAACACAGATGTCAGTAGTCAGATGACATTGCTTACCTACTCATGCCAAATATATCTGGGTAATATAGTGCTAGTCCATTCAGAGTTAAAAAAACAACTACCTAACCTGGATCCCAAAAATGCTATTTACCCATTGCACCAGTTAACTGGGGAATGATACAGGACTCCTTAAAACATATCTCTACCATATGAGGTTAAAAATCCAGGTCCTGCATCTATTTTGTTAAATGGTTCAAATTAAAGTATGAAGAACCCAGCTATCAGAAGGCCGAAATAGCTCAGTTGGGAGAGCGTTAGACTGAAGATCTAAAGGTCCCTGGTTCAATCCTGGGTTTCGGCACAGTTGAGAGGTTCCTTGCTTCTAACAAAATAGGTCTTGGAATCAGCTGTAGTTCTTTTTCTCTATTCATCAAATTTTTTCCAACTGATCTACAACACAATCAATTTAACATAGACTTTGCTTTATGTCCTCCTTCTAAACTTGCTTCCACCTCTCTTACCTTCAGGTTTGACAATGAATATTTCCCAATTCATGCTTTTTTGTAAAGTAAACTCTTGTCTGCATTACCTTCCACTTCCCCTTGAACACAGATGTCAGTAGTCAGATGACATTGCTTACCTACTCATGCCAAATATATCTGGGTAATATAGTGCTAGTCCATTCAGAGTTAAAAAAACAACTACCTAACCTGGATCCCAAAAATGCTATTTACCCATTGCACCAGTTAATTGCGGAATGATGCAGGACTCCTTAAAACATATCTCTACCATATGAGGTTAAAAATCCAGGTCCTGCATCTATTTTGTTAAATGGTTCAAATTAAAGTATGAAGACCACAGATATCAGCAGGCTGAAATAGCTCAGTTGGCAGAGTGTTAGACTGAAGATCTAAAGGTCTCTGGTTCAATCCCGGGTTTCGGCACAGTTGAGAGGTTCTTTGCTTCTAACAAAATAGGTCTTGGAATCAGCTGTAGTCCTTTTTCTGTATTCATCAAATTTTTTTTAACTGATCTACAACACAATCAATTTAACATAGACTTTGCTTTCTGTCCTCCTTCTAGACTTGCTTCCACCTCTCTTACCTTCAGGTTTGACAATGAATATTTCCCATTTCATGCTTTTTTGTAAAGTAAACTCTTGTCTGCATTACCTTCCACTTCCCCTTGAACACAGATGTCAGTAGTCAGATGACATTGCTTACCTACTCATGCCAAATATATCTGGGTAATATAGTGCTAGTACATTCAGAGTTAAAAAAACAACTACCTAACCTGGATCCCAAAAATGCTATTTGCCCATTGCACCAGTTAATTGCGGAATGATACAGGACTCCTTAAAACATATCTCTTCCATATGAGGTTAAAAATCCAGGTCCTGCATCTATTTTGTTAAATGGTTTAAATTAAAGTATGAAGACCACAGCTGTAAGCAGGCCGCAATATCTCAGTTGGGAGAGTGTTAGACTGAAGATCTAAAGGTCCCTGGTTCAATCCTGGGTTTCGGCACAGTTGAGAGGTTCCTTGCTTCTAACAAAATAGGTCTTGGAATCAGCTGTAGTACTTTTTTCTCTATTAACATTTTTATCAACTGATCTACAAAATGATCAATTCAACATAGACTTTGCTTTCTGTCCTCCTTTTAAACTTTCTTCCACCTATCTTGCCTTCAGATTTGACTATGAATGTTTTCCATCTGTCCTTTTTTGTAAAGTAAACTCTTGTCTGCATCACATTCCACTTCCCCTTGAACACAGATGTCAGTAGTCAGATGACATTGCTTACCTACTCATGCCAAATATATCTGGGTAATATAGTGCTAGTCCATTCAGAGTTAAAAAAACAACTACCTAACCTGGATCCCAAAAATGCTATTTACCCATTGCACCAGTTAACTGGGGAATGATACAGGACTCCTTAAAACATATCTCTACCATATGAGGTTAAAAATCCAGGTCCTGCATCTATTTTGTTAAATGGTTCAAATTAAAGTATGAAGAACCCAGCTATCAGAAGGCTGAAATAGCTCAGTTGGGAGAGCGTTAGACTGAAGATCTAAAGGTCCCTGGTTCAATCCTGGGTTTTGGCACAGTTGAGAGGTTCCTTGCTTCTAACAAAATAGGTCTTGGAATCAGCTGTAGTTCTTTTTCTCTATTCATCAAATTTTTTCCAACTGATCTACAACACAATCAATTTAACATAGACTTTGCTTTATGTCCTCCTTCTAAACTTGCTTCCACCTCTCTTACCTTCAGGTTTGACAATGAATATTTCCCATTTCATGCTTTTTTGTAAAGTAAACTCTTGTCTGCATTACCTTCCACTTCCCCTTGAACACAGATGTCAGTAGTCAGATGACATTGCTTACCTACTCATGCCAAATATATCTGGGTAATATAGTGCTAGTCCATTCAGAGTTAAAAAAACAACTACCTAACCTGGATCCCAAAAATGCTATTTACCCATTGCACCAGTTAATTGCGGAATGATGCAGGACTCCTTAAAACATATCTCTACCATATGAGGTTAAAAATCCAGGTCCTGCATCTATTTTGTTAAATGGTTCAAATTAAAGTATGAAGACCACAGATATCAGCAGGCTGAAATAGCTCAGTTGGCAGAGTGTTAGACTGAAGATCTAAAGGTCCCTGGTTCAATCCCGGGTTTCGGCACAGTTGAGAGGTTCTTTGCTTCTAACAAAATAGGTCTTGGAATCAGCTGTAGTCCTTTTTCTGTATTCATCAAATTTTTTTTAACTGATCTACAACACAATCAATTTAACATAGACTTTGCTTTCTGTCCTCCTTCTAGACTTGCTTCCACCTCTCTTACCTTCAGGTTTGACAATGAATATTTCCCATTTCATGCTTTTTTGTAAAGTAAACTCTTGTCTGCATTACCTTCCACTTCCCCTTGAACACAGATGTCAGTAGTCAGATGACATTGCTTACCTACTCATGCCAAGTATATCTGGGTAATATAGTGCTAGTCCATTCAGAGTTAAAAAAACAACTACCTAACCTGGATCCCAAAAATGCTATTTGCCCATTGCACCAGTTAATTGCGGAATGATACAGGACTCCTTAAAACATATCTCTACCATATGAGGTTAAAAATCCAGGTCCTGCATCTATTTTGTTAAATGGTTTAAATTAAAGTATGAAGACCACAGCTGTAAGCAGGCCGCAATATCTCAGTTGGGAGAGTGTTAGACTGAAGATTTAAAGGTCCCTGGTTCAATCCTGGGTTTCGGCACAGTTGAGAGGTTCCTTGCTTCTAACAAAATAGGTCTTGGAATCAGCTGTAGTACTTTTTTCTCTATTAACATTTTTATCAACTGATCTACAAAATGATCAATTCAACATAGACTTTGCTTTCTGTCCTCCTTTTAAACTTTCTTCCACCTCTCTTACCTTCAGGTTTGACAATGAATATTTCCCATTTCATGCTTTTTTGTAAAGTAAACTCTTGTCTGCATTACCTTCCACTTCCCCTTGAACACAGATGTCAGTAGTCAGATGACATTGCTTACCTACTCATGCCAAATATATCTGGGTAATATAGTGCTAGTCCATTCAGAGTTAAAAAAACAACTACCTAACCTGGATCCCAAAAATGCTATTTGCCCATTGCACCAGTTAATTGCGGAATGATACAGGACTCCTTAAAACATATCTCTACCATATGAGGTTAAAAATCCAGGTCCTGCATCTATTTTGTTAAATGGTTTAAATTAAAGTATGAAGACCACAGCTATAAGCAGGCAGAAAAAGCTAAGTTGGGAGAGCGTTAGACTGAAGATCTAAAGGTCCCTGGTTCAATCCCGGGTTTCGGCACAGTTGAGAGGTTCCTTGCTTCTAACAAAATAGGTCTTGGAATCAGCTGTAGTACTTTTTCTCTATTCATCAATTTTTTTCCAACTGATCTACAACACAATCAATTTAATATAGACTTTGCTTTATGTCCTCCTTCTAAACTTGCTTCCACCTCTCTTACCTTCAGGTTTGACAATTAATATTTCCCATTTCATGCTTTTTTGTAAAGTAAACTCTTGTCTGCATTACCTTCCACTTCCCCTTGAACACAGATGTCAGTAGTCAGATGACATTGCTTACCTACTCATGCCAAATATATCTGGGTAATATAGTGCTAGTCCATTCACAGTTAAAAAAACAACTACCTAACCTGGATCCCAAAAATGCTATTTACCCATTGCACCAGTTAACTGGGGAATGATACAGGACTCCTTAAAACATATCTCTACCATATGAGGTTAAAAATCCAGGTCCTGCATCTATTTTGTTAAATGGTTCAAATTAAAGTATGAAGACCCCAGCTATCAGAAGGCCGAAATAGCTCAGTTGGGAGAGCGTTAGACTGAAGATCTAAAGGTCACTGGTTCAATCCCGGGTTTCGGCACAGTTGAGAGGTTCCTTGCTTCTAACAAAATAGGTCTTGGAATCAGCTGTAGTACTTTTTCTCTGTTCATCAAATTTTTTCCAACTGATCTACAACACAATCAATTTAACATAGACTTTGCTTTATATCCTCCTTCTAAACTTGCTTCCACCTCTCTTACCTTCAGGTTTGACAATGAATATTTCCCATTTCATGCTTTTCTGTAAAGTAAACTCTTGTCTGCATTACCTTCCAATTCCCCTTGAACACAGATGTCAGTAGTCAGATGACATTGCTAACCTACTCATGCCAAATATATCTGGGTAATATAGTGCTAGTCCATTCAGAGTTAAAAAAACAACTACCTAACCTGGATCCCAAAAATGCTATTTACCCATTGCACCAGTTAATTGCGGAATGATACAGGACTCCTTAAAACATATCTCACCATATGAGGTTAAAAATCCAGGTCCTGCATCTATTTTGTTAAATGGTCTAAATTAAAGTATGAAGACCACAGCTATAAGAAGGCTGAAATAGCTAAGTTGGGAGAGCGTTACACTGAAGATATAAAGGTTCCTGGTTCAATCCCGGGTTTCGGCACAGTTGAGACGTTCCTTGCTTCTAACAAGATAGGTCTTGGAATCAGCTGTAGTACTTTTTTCTCTATCAACATTTTTATCAACTGATCTACAAAATGATCAATTCAACATAGACTTTGCTTTCTGTCCTCCTTTTAAACTTTCTTCCACCTATCTTGCCTTCAGGTTTGACTATGAATGTTTTCCATTTCGTCCTTTTTTGTAAAGTAAACTCTTGTCTGCATCACATTCCACTTCCCCTTGAACACAGATGTCAGTAGTCAGATGACATTGCTTACCTACTCATGCCAAATATATCTGGGTAATATAGTGCTAGTCCATTCAGAGTTAAAAAAACAACTACCTAACCTGGATCCCAAAAATGCTATTTACCCATTGCACCAGTTAACTGGGGAATGATACAGGACTCCTTAAAACATATCTCTACCATATGAGGTTAAAAATCCAGGTCCTGCATCTATTTTGTTAAATGGTTCAAATTAAAGTATGAAGACCCCAGCTATCAGAAGGCCGAAATAGCTCAGTTGGGAGAGCGTTAGACTGAAGATCTAAAGGTCCCTGGTTCAATCCTGGGTTTCGGCACAGTTGAGAGGTTCCTTGCTTCTAACAAAATAGGTCTTGGAATCAGCTGTAGTTCTTTTTCTCTATTCATCAAATTTTTTCCAACTGATCTACAACACAATCAATTTAACATAGACTTTGCTTTATGTCCTCCTTCTAAACTTGCTTCCACCTCTCTTACCTTCAGGTTTGACAATGAATATTTCCCATTTCATGCTTTTTTGTAAAGTAAACTCTTGTCTGCATTACCTTCCACTTCCCCTTGAACACAGATGTCAGTAGTCAGATGACATTGCTTACCTACTCATGCCAAATATATCTGGGTAATATAGTGCTAGTCCATTCAGAGTTAAAAAAATAACTACCTAACCTGGATCCCAAAAATGCTATTTACCCATTGCACCAGTTAATTGCGGAATGATGCAGGACTCCTTAAAACATATCTCTACCATATGAGGTTAAAAATCCAGGTCCTGCATCTATTTTGTTAAATGGTTCAAATTAAAGTATGAAGACCACAGATATCAGGAGGCTGAAATAGCTCAGTTGGCAGAGTGTTAGACTGAAGATCTAAAGGTCCCTGGTTCAATCCCGGGTTTCGGCACAGTTGAGAGGCTCTTTGCTTCTAACAAAATAGGTCTTGGAATCAGCTGTAGTCCTTTTTCTGTATTCATCAAATTTTTTTTAACTGATCTACAACACAATCAATTTAACATAGACTTTGCTTTCTGTCCTCCTTCTAGACTTGCTTCCACCTCTCTTACCTTCAGGTTTGACAATGAATATTTCCCATTTCATGCTTTTTTGTAAAGTAAACTCTTGTCTGCATTACCTTCCACTTCCCCTTGAACACAGATGTCAGTAGTCAGATGACATTGCTTACCTACTCATGCCAAATATATCTGGGTAATATAGTGCTAGTACATTCAGAGTTAAAAAAACAACAACCTAACCTGGATCCCAAAAATGCTATTTGCCCATTGCACCAGTTAATTGCGGAATGATACAGGACTCCTTAAAACATATCTCTACCATATGAGGTTAAAAATCCAGGTCCTGCATCTATTTTGTTAAATGGTTTAAATTAAAGTATGAAGACCACAGCTGTAAGCAGGCCGCAATATCTCAGTTGGGAGAGTGTTGGACTGAAGATCTAAAGGTCCCTGGTTCAATCCTGGGTTTCGGCACAGTTGAGAGGTTCCTTGCTTCTAACAAAATAGGTCTTGGAATCAGCTGTAGTACTTTTTTCTCTATTAACATTTTTATCAACTGATCTACAAAATGATCAATTCAACATAGACTTTGCTTTCTGTCCTCCTTTTAAACTTTCTTCCACCTATCTTGCCTTCAGGTTTGACTATGAATGTTTTCCATTTCGTCCTTTTTTGTAAAGTAAACTCTTGTCTGCATCACATTCCACTTCCCCTTGAACACAGATGTCAGTAGTCAGATGACATTGCTTACCTACTCATGCCAAATATATCTGGGTAATATAGTGCTAGTCCATTCAGAGTTAAAAAAACAACTACCTAACCTGGATCCCAAAAATGCTATTTACCCATTGCACCAGTTAACTGGGGAATGATACAGGACTCCTTAAAACATATCTCTACCATATGAGGTTAAAAATCCAGGTCCTGCATCTATTTTGTTAAATGGTTCAAATTAAAGTATGAAGAACCCAGCTATCAGAAGGCCGAAATAGCTCAGTTGGGAGAGCGTTAGACTGAAGATCTAAAGGTCCCTGGTTCAATCCTGGGTTTCGGCACAGTTGAGAGGTTCCTTGCTTCTAACAAAATAGGTCTTGGAATCAGCTGTAGTTCTTTTTCTCTATTCATCAAATTTTTTCCAACTGATCTACAACACAATCAATTTAACATAGACTTTGCTTTATGTCCTCCTTCTAAACTTGCTTCCACCTCTCTTACCTTCAGGTTTGACAATGAATATTTCCCAATTCATGCTTTTTTGTAAAGTAAACTCTTGTCTGCATTACCTTCCACTTCCCCTTGAACACAGATGTCAGTAGTCAGATGACATTGCTTACCTACTCATGCCAAATATATCTGGGTAATATAGTGCTAGTCCATTCAGAGTTAAAAAAACAACTACCTAACCTGGATCCCAAAAATGCTATTTACCCATTGCACCAGTTAATTGCGGAATGATGCAGGACTCCTTAAAACATATCTCTACCATATGAGGTTAAAAATCCAGGTCCTGCATCTATTTTGTTAAATGGTTCAAATTAAAGTATGAAGACCACAGATATCAGCAGGCTGAAATAGCTCAGTTGGCAGAGTGTTAGACTGAAGATCTAAAGGTCCCTGGTTCAATCCCGGGTTTCGGCACAGTTGAGAGGTTCTTTGCTTCTAACAAAATAGGTCTTGGAATCAGCTGTAGTCCTTTTTCTGTATTCATCAAATTTTTTTTAACTGATCTACAACACAATCAATTTAACATAGACTTTGCTTTCTGTCCTCCTTCTAGACTTGCTTCCACCTCTCTTACCTTCAGGTTTGACAATGAATATTTCCCATTTCATGCTTTTTTGTAAAGTAAACTCTTGTCTGCATTACCTTCCACTTCCCCTTGAACACAGATGTCAGTAGTCAGATGACATTGCTTACCTACTCATGCCAAATATATCTGGGTAATATAGTGCTAGTACATTCAGAGTTAAAAAAACAACTACCTAACCTGGATCCCAAAAATGCTATTTGCCCATTGCACCAGTTAATTGCGGAATGATACAGGACTCCTTAAAACATATCTCTACCATATGAGGTTAAAAATCCAGGTCCTGCATCTATTTTGTTAAATGGTTTAAATTAAAGTATGAAGACCACAGCTGTAAGCAGGCCGCAATATCTCAGTTGGGAGAGTGTTAGACTGAAGATCTAAAGGTCCCTGGTTCAATCCTGGGTTTCGGCACAGTTGAGAGGTTCCTTGCTTCTAACAAAATAGGTCTTGGAATCAGCTGTAGTACTTTTTTCTCTATTAACATTTTTATCAACTGATCTACAAAATGATCAATTCAACATAGACTTTGCTTTCTGTCCTCCTTTTAAACTTTCTTCCACCTATCTTGCCTTCAGGTTTGACTATGAATGTTTTCCATTTCGTCCTTTTTTGTAAAGTAAACTCTTGTCTGCATCACATTCCACTTCCCCTTGAACACAGATGTCAGTAGTCAGATGACATTGCTTACCTACTCATGCCAAATATATCTGGGTAATATAGTGCTAGTCCATTCAGAGTTAAAAAAACAACTACCTAACCTGGATCCCAAAAATGCTATTTACCCATTGCACCAGTTAACTGGGGAATGATACAGGACTCCTTAAAACATATCTCTACCATATGAGGTTAAAAATCCAGGTCCTGCATCTATTTTGTTAAATGGTTCAAATTAAAGTATGAAGAACCCAGCTATCAGAAGGCCGAAATAGCTCAGTTGGGAGAGCGTTAGACTGAAGATCTAAAGGTCCCTGGTTCAATCCTGGGTTTTGGCACAGTTGAGAGGTTCCTTGCTTCTAACAAAATAGGTCTTGGAATCAGCTGTAGTTCTTTTTCTCTATTCATCAAATTTTTTCCAACTGATCTACAACACAATCAATTTAACATAGACTTTGCTTTATGTCCTCCTTCTAAACTTGCTTCCACCTCTCTTACCTTCAGGTTTGACAATGAATATTTCCCATTTCATGCTTTTTTGTAAAGTAAACTCTTGTCTGCATTACCTTCCACTTCCCCTTGAACACAGATGTCAGTAGTCAGATGACATTGCTTACCTACTCATGCCAAATATATCTGGGTAATATAGTGCTAGTCCATTCAGAGTTAAAAAAACAACTACCTAACCTGGATCCCAAAAATGCTATTTACCCATTGCACCAGTTAATTGCGGAATGATGCAGGACTCCTTAAAACATATCTCTACCATATGAGGTTAAAAATCCAGGTCCTGCATCTATTTTGTTAAATGGTTCAAATTAAAGTATGAAGACCACAGATATCAGCAGGCTGAAATAGCTCAGTTGGCAGAGTGTTAGACTGAAGATCTAAAGGTCCCTGGTTCAATCCCGGGTTTCGGCACAGTTGAGAGGTTCTTTGCTTCTAACAAAATAGGTCTTGGAATCAGCTGTAGTCCTTTTTCTGTATTCATCAAATTTTTTTTAACTGATCTACAACACAATCAATTTAACATAGACTTTGCTTTCTGTCCTCCTTCTAGACTTGCTTCCACCTCTCTTACCTTCAGGTTTGACAATGAATATTTCCCATTTCATGCTTTTTTGTAAAGTAAACTCTTGTCTGCATTACCTTCCACTTCCCCTTGAACACAGATGTCAGTAGTCAGATGACATTGCTTACCTACTCATGCCAAATATATCTGGGTAATATAGTGCTAGTCCATTCAGAGTTAAAAAAACAACTACCTAACCTGGATCCCAAAAATGCTATTTGCCCATTGCACCAGTTAATTGCGGAATGATACAGGACTCCTTAAAACATATCTCTACCATATGAGGTTAAAAATCCAGGTCCTGCATCTATTTTGTTAAATGGTTTAAATTAAAGTATGAAGACCACAGCTGTAAGCAGGCCGCAATATCTCAGTTGGGAGAGTGTTAGACTGAAGATTTAAAGGTCCCTGGTTCAATCCTGGGTTTCGGCACAGTTGAGAGGTTCCTTGCTTCTAACAAAATAGGTCTTGGAATCAGCTGTAGTACTTTTTTCTCTTTTAACATTTTTATCAACTGATCTACAAAATGATCAATTCAACATAGACTTTGCTTTCTGTCCTCCTTTTAAACTTTCTTCCACCTCTCTTACCTTCAGGTTTGACAATGAATATTTCCCATTTCATGCTTTTTTGTAAAGTAAACTCTTGTCTGCATTACCTTCCACTTCCCCTTGAACACAGATGTCAGTAGTCAGATGACATTGCTTACCTACTCATGCCAAATATATCTGGGTAATATAGTGCTAGTCCATTCAGAGTTAAAAAAACAACTACCTAACCTGGATCCCAAAAATGCTATTTACCCATTGCACCAGTTAATTGCGTAATGATATAGGACTCCTTAAAACATATCTCTACCATATGAGGTTAAAAATCCAGGTCCTGCATCTATTTTGTTAAATGGTTTAAATTAAAGTATGAAGACCACAGCTATAAGCAGGCAGAAAAAGCTAAGTTGGGAGAGCGTTAGACTGAAGATCTAAAGGTCCCTGGTTCAATCCCGGGTTTCGGCACAGTTGAGAGGTTCCTTGCTTCTAACAAAATAGGTCTTGGAATCAGCTGTAGTACTTTTTCTCTATTCATCAATTTTTTTCCAACTGATCTACAACACAATCAATTTAACATAGACTTTGCTTTATGTCCTCCTTCTAAACTTGCTTCCACCTCTCTTACCTTCAGGTTTGACAATTAATATTTCCCATTTCATGCTTTTTTGTAAAGTAAACTCTTGTCTGCATTACCTTCCACTTCCCCTTGAACACAGATGTCAGTAGTCAGATGACATTGCTTACCTACTCATGCCAAATATATCTGGGTAATATAGTGCTAGTCCATTCACAGTTAAAAAAACAACTACCTAACCTGGATCCCAAAAATGCTATTTACCCATTGCACCAGTTAACTGGGGAATGATACAGGACTCCTTAAAACATATCTCTACCATATGAGGTTAAAAATCCAGGTCCTGCATCTATTTTGTTAAATGGTTCAAATTAAAGTATGAAGACCCCAGCTATCAGAAGGCCGAAATAGCTCAGTTGGGAGAGCGTTAGACTGAAGATCTAAAGGTCACTGGTTCAATCCCGGGTTTCGGCACAGTTGAGAGGTTCCTTGCTTCTAACAAAATAGGTCTTGGAATCAGCTGTAGTACTTTTTCTCTGTTCATCAAATTTTTTCCAACTGATCTACAACACAATCAATTTAACATAGACTTTGCTTTATATCCTCCTTCTAAACTTGCTTCCACCTCTCTTACCTTCAGGTTTGACAATGAATATTTCCCATTTCATGCTTTTCTGTAAAGTAAACTCTTGTCTGCATTACCTTCCAATTCCCCTTGAACACAGATGTCAGTAGTCAGATGACATTGCTAACCTACTCATGCCAAATATATCTGGGTAATATAGTGCTAGTCCATTCAGAGTTAAAAAAACAACTACCTAACCTGGATCCCAAAAATGCTATTTACCCATTGCACCAGTTAATTGCGGAATGATACAGGACTCCTTAAAACATATCTCACCATATGAGGTTAAAAATCCAGGTCCTGCATCTATTTTGTTAAATGGTCTAAATTAAAGTATGAAGACCACAGCTATAAGAAGGCCGAAATAGCTAAGTTGGGAGAGCGTTACACTGAAGATATAAAGGTCCCTGGTTCAATCCCGGGTTTCGGCACAGTTGAGACGTTCCTTGCTTCTAACAAGATAGGTCTTGGAATCAGCTGTAGTACTTTTTTCTCTATCAACATTTTTATCAACTGATCTACAAAATGATCAATTCAACATAGACTTTGCTTTCTGTCCTCCTTTTAAACTTTCTTCCACCTATCTTGCCTTCAGGTTTGACTATGAATGTTTTCCATTTCGTCCTTTTTTGTAAAGTAAACTCTTGTCTGCATCACATTCCACTTCCCCTTGAACACAGATGTCAGTAGTCAGATGACATTGCTTACCTACTCATGCCAAATATATCTGGGTAATATAGTGCTAGTCCATTCAGAGTTAAAAAAACAACTACCTAACCTGGATCCCAAAAATGCTATTTACCCATTGCACCAGTTAACTGGGGAATGATACAGGACTCCTTAAAACATATCTCTACCATATGAGGTTAAAAATCCAGGTCCTGCATCTATTTTGTTAAATGGTTCAAATTAAAGTATGAAGACCCCAGCTATCAGAAGGCCGAAATAGCTCAGTTGGGAGAGCGTTAGACTGAAGATCTAAAGGTCCCTGGTTCAATCCTGGGTTTCGGCACAGTTGAGAGGTTCCTTGCTTCTAACAAAATAGGTCTTGGAATCAGCTGTAGTTCTTTTTCTCTATTCATCAAATTTTTTCCAACTGATCTACAACACAATCAATTTAACATAGACTTTGCTTTATGTCCTCCTTCTAAACTTGCTTCCACCTCTCTTACCTTCAGGTTTGACAATGAATATTTCCCATTTCATGCTTTTTTGTAAAGTAAACTCTTGTCTGCATTACCTTCCACTTCCCCTTGAACACAGATGTCAGTAGTCAGATGACATTGCTTACCTACTCATGCCAAATATATCTGGGTAATATAGTGCTAGTCCATTCAGAGTTAAAAAAACAACTACCTAACCTGGATCCCAAAAATGCTATTTACCCATTGCACCAGTTAATTGCGGAATGATGCAGGACTCCTTAAAACATATCTCTACCATATGAGGTTAAAAATCCAGGTCCTGCATCTATTTTGTTAAATGGTTCAAATTAAAGTATGAAGACCACAGATATCAGCAGGCTGAAATAGCTCAGTTGGCAGAGTGTTAGACTGAAGATCTAAAGGTCCCTGGTTCAATCCCGGGTTTCGGCACAGTTGAGAGGTTCTTTGCTTCTAACAAAATAGGTCTTGGAATCAGCTGTAGTCCTTTTTCTGTATTCATCAAATTTTTTTTAACTGATCTACAACACAATCAATTTAACATAGACTTTGCTTTCTGTCCTCCTTCTAGACTTGCTTCCACCTCTCTTACCTTCAGGTTTGACAATGAATATTTCCCATTTCATGCTTTTTTGTAAAGTAAATTCTTGTCTGCATTACCTTCCACTTCCCCTTGAACACAGATGTCAGTAGTCAGATGACATTGCTTACCTACTCATGCCAAATATATCTGGGTAATATAGTGCTAGTACATTCAGAGTTAAAAAAACAACTACCTAACCTGGATCCCAAAAATGCTATTTGCCCATTGCACCAGTTAATTGCGGAATGATACAGGACTCCTTAAAACATATCTCTACCATATGAGGTTAAAAATCCAGGTCCTGCATCTATTTTGTTAAATGGTTTAAATTAAAGTATGAAGACCACAGCTGTAAGCAGGCCGCAATATCTCAGTTGGGAGAGTGTTGGACTGAAGGTCTAAAGGTCCCTGGTTCAATCCTGGGTTTCGGCACAGTTGAGAGGTTCCTTGCTTCTAACAAAATAGGTCTTGGAATCAGCTGTAGTACTTTTTTCTCTATTAACATTTTTATCAACTGATCTACAAAATGATCAATTCAACATAGACTTTGCTTTCTGTCCTCCTTTTAAACTTTCTTCCACCTATCTTGCCTTCAGGTTTGACTATGAATGTTTTCCATTTCGTCCTTTTTTGTAAAGTAAACTCTTGTCTGCATCACATTCCACTTCCCCTTGAACACAGATGTCAGTAGTCAGATGACATTGCTTACCTACTCATGCCAAATATATCTGGGTAATATAGTGCTAGTCCATTCAGAGTTAAAAAAACAACTACCTAACCTGGATCCCAAATATGCTATTTACCCATTGCACCAGTTAACTGGGGAATGATACAGGACTCCTTAAAACATATCTCTACCATATGAGGTTAAAAATCCAGGTCCTGCATCTATTTTGTTAAATGGTTCAAATTAAAGTATGAAGACCCCAGCTATCAGAAGGCCGAAATAGCTCAGTTGGGAGAGCGTTAGACTGAAGATCTAAAGGTCCCTGGTTCAATCCTGGGTTTCGGCACAGTTGAGAGGTTCCTTGCTTCTAACAAAATAGGTCTTGGAATCAGCTGTAGTTCTTTTTCTCTATTCATCAAATTTTTTCCAACTGATCTACAACACAATCAATTTAACATAGACTTTGCTTTATGTCCTCCTTCTAAACTTGCTTCCACCTCTCTTACCTTCAGGTTTGACAATGAATATTTCCCATTTCATGCTTTTTTGTAAAGTAAACTCTTGTCTGCATTACCTTCCACTTCCCCTTGAACACAGATGTCAGTAGTCAGATGACATTGCTTACCTACTCATGCCAAATATATCTGGGTAATATAGTGCTAGTCCATTCAGAGTTAAAAAAACAACTACCTAACCTGGATCCCAAAAATGCTATTTACCCATTGCACCAGTTAATTGCGGAATGATGCAGGACTCCTTAAAACATATCTCTACCATATGAGGTTAAAAATCCAGGTCCTGCATCTATTTTGTTAAATGGTTCAAATTAAAGTATGAAGACCACAGATATCAGCAGGCTGAAGTAGCTCAGTTGGCAGAGCGTTAGACTGAAGATCTAAAGGTCCCTGGTTCAATCCCGGGTTTCGGCACAGTTGAGAGGTTCTTTGCTTCTAACAAAATAGGTCTTGGAATCAGCTGTAGTCCTTTTTCTGTATTCATCAAAATTTTTTTAACTGATCTACAACACAATCAATTTAACATAGACTTTGCTTTCTGTCCTCCTTCTAGACTTGCTTCCACCTCTCTTACCTTCAGGTTTGACAATGAATATTTCCCATTTCATGCTTTTTTGTAAAGTAAACTCTTGTCTGCATTACCTTCCACTTCCCCTTGAACACAGATGTCAGTAGTCAGATGACATTGCTTACCTACTCATGCGAAATATATCTGGGTAATATAGTGCTAGTACATTCAGAGTTAAAAAAACAACTACCTAACCTGGATCCCAAAAATGCTATTTGCCCATTGCACCAGTTAATTGCGGAATGATACAGGACTCCTTAAAACATATCTCTACCATATGAGGTTAAAAATCCAGGTCCTGCATCTATTTTGTTAAATGGTTTAAATTAAAGTATGAAGACCACAGCTGTAAGCAGGCCGCAATATCTCAGTTGGGAGAGTGTTGGACTGAAGATCTAAAGTTCCCTGGTTCAATCCCGGGTTTCGGCACAGTTGAGAGGTTCCTTGCTTCTAACAAAATAGGTCTTGGAATAAGCTGTTGTACTTTTTTCTCTATTAACATTTTTATCAACTGATCTACAAAATGATCAATTCAACATAGACTTTGCTTTCTGTCCTCCTTTTAAACTTTCTTCCACCTATCTTGCCTTCAGGTTTGACTATGAATGTTTTCCATTTCGTCCTTTTTTGTAAAGTAAACTCTTGTCTGCATCACATTCCACTTCCCCTTGAACACAGATGTCAGTAGTCAGATGACATTGCTTACCTACTCATGCCAAATATATCTGGGTAATATAGTGCTAGTCCATTCAGAGTTAAAAAAACAACTACCTAACCTGGATCCCAAAAATGCTATTTACCCATTGCACCAGTTAACTGGGGAATGATACAGGACTCCTTAAAACATATCTCTACCATATGAGGTTAAAAATCCAGGTCCTGCATCTATTTTGTTAAATGGTTCAAATTAAAGTATGAAGACCCCAGCTATCAGAAGGCCGAAATAGCTCAGTTGGGAGAGCGTTAGACTGAAGATCTAAAGGTCCCTGGTTCAATCCTGGGTTTCGGCACAGTTGAGAGGTTCCTTGCTTCTAACAAAATAGGTCTTGGAATCAGCTGTAGTTCTTTTTCTCTATTCATCAAATTTTTTCCAACTGATCTACAACACAATCAATTTAACATAGACTTTGCTTTATGTCCTCCTTCTAAACTTGCTTCCACCTCTCTTACCTTCAGGTTTGACAATGAATATTTCCCATTTCATGCTTTTTTGTAAAGTAAACTCTTGTCTGCATTACCTTCCACTTCCCCTTGAACACAGATGTCAGTAGTCAGATGACATTGCTTACCTACTCATGCCAAATATATCTGGGTAATATAGTGCTAGTCCATTCAGAGTTAAAAAAACAACTACCTAACCTGGATCCCAAAAATGCTATTTACCCATTGCACCAGTCAATTGCGGAATGATGCAGGACTCCTTAAAACATATCTCTACCATATGAGGTTAAAAATCCAGGTCCTGCATCTATTTTGTTAAATGGTTCAAATTAAAGTATGAAGACCACAGATATCAGCAGGCTGAAATTGCTCAGTTGGCAGAGTGTTAGACTGAAGATCTAAAGGTCCCTGGTTCAATCCCGGGTTTCGGCACAGTTGAGAGGTTCTTCGCTTCTAACAAAATAGGTCTTGGAATCAGCTGTAGTCCTTTTTCTGTATTCATCAAATTTTTTTTAACTGATCTACAACACAATCAATTTAACATAGACTTTGCTTTCTGTCCTCCTTCTAGACTTGCTTCCACCTCTCTTACCTTCAGGTTTGACAATGAATATTTCCCATTTCATGCTTTTTTGTAAAGTAAACTCTTGTCTGCATTACCTTCCACTTCCCCTTGAACACAGATGTCAGTAGTCAGATGACATTGCTTACCTACTCATGCCAAATATATCTGGGTAATATAGTGCTAGTCCATTCAGAGTTAAAAAAACAACTACCTAACCTGGATCCCAAAAATGCTATTTGCCCATTGCACCAGTTAATTGCGGAATGATACAGGACTCCTTAAAACATATCTCTACCATATGAGGTTAAAAATCCAGGTCCTGCATCTATTTTGTTAAATGGTTTAAATTAAAGTATGAAGACCACAGCTGTAAGCAGGCCGCAATATCTCAGTTGGGAGAGTGTTAGACTGAAGATTTAAAGGTCCCTGGTTCAATCCTGGGTTTCGGCACAGTTGAGAGGTTCCTTGCTTCTAACAAAATAGGTCTTGGAATCAGCTGTAGTACTTTTTTCTCTATTAACATTTTTATCAACTGATCTACAAAATGATCAATTCAACATAGACTTTGCTTTCTGTCCTCCTTTTAAACTTTCTTCCACCTCTCTTACCTTCAGGTTTGACAATGAATATTTCCCATTTCATGCTTTTTTGTAAAGTAAACTCTTGTCTGCATTACCTTCCACTTCCCCTTGAACACAGATGTCAGTAGTCAGATGACATTGCTTACCTACTCATGCCAAATATATCTGGGTAATATAGTGCTAGTCCATTCAGAGTTAAAAAAACAACTACCTAACCTGGATCCCAAAAATGCTATTTACCCATTGCACCAGTTAATTGCGTAATGATATAGGACTCCTTAAAACATATCTCTATCATATGAGGTTAAAAATCCAGGTCCTGCATCTATTTTGTTAAATGGTTTAAATTAAAGTATGAAGACCACAGCTATAAGCAGGCAGAAAAAGCTAAGTTGGGAGAGCGTTAGACTGAAGATCTAAAGGTCCCTGGTTCAATCCCGGGTTTCGGCACAGTTGAGAGGTTCCTTGCTTCTAACAAAATAGGTCTTGGAATCAGCTGTAGTACTTTTTCTCTATTCATCAATTTTTTTCCAACTGATCTACAACACAATCAATTTAACATAGACTTTGCTTTATGTCCTCCTTCTAAACTTGCTTCCACCTCTCTTACCTTCAGGTTTGACAATTAATATTTCCCATTTCATGCTTTTTTGTAAAGTAAACTCTTGTCTGCATTACCTTCCACTTCCCCTTGAACACAGATGTCAGTAGTCAGATGACATTGCTTACCTACTCATGCCAAATATATCTGGGTAATATAGTGCTAGTCCATTCACAGTTAAAAAAACAACTACCTAACCTGGATCCCAAAAATGCTATTTACCCATTGCACCAGTTAACTGGGGAATGATACAGGACTCCTTAAAACATATCTCTACCATATGAGGTTAAAAATCCAGGTCCTGCATCTATTTTGTTAAATGGTTCAAATTAAAGTATGAAGACCCCAGCTATCAGAAGGCCGAAATAGCTCAGTTGGGAGAGCGTTAGACTGAAGATCTAAAGGTCACTGGTTCAATCCCGGGTTTCGGCACAGTTGAGAGGTTCCTTGCTTCTAACAAAATAGGTCTTGGAATCAGCTGTAGTACTTTTTCTCTGTTCATCAAATTTTTTCCAACTGATCTACAACACAATCAATTTAACATAGACTTTGCTTTATATCCTCCTTCTAAACTTGCTTCCACCTCTCTTACCTTCAGGTTTGACAATGAATATTTCCCATTTCATGCTTTTCTGTAAAGTAAACTCTTGTCTGCATTACCTTCCAATTCCCCTTGAACACAGATGTCAGTAGTCAGATGACATTGCTAACCTACTCATGCCAAATATATCTGGGTAATATAGTGCTAGTCCATTCAGAGTTAAAAAAACAACTACCTAACCTGGATCCCAAAAATGCTATTTACCCATTGCACCAGTTAATTGCGGAATGATACAGGACTCCTTAAAACATATCTCACCATATGAGGTTAAAAATCCAGGTCCTGCATCTATTTTGTTAAATGGTCTAAATTAAAGTATGAAGACCACAGCTATAAGAAGGCCGAAATAGCTAAGTTGGGAGAGCGTTACACTGAAGATATAAAGGTCCCTGGTTCAATCCCGGGTTTCGGCACAGTTGAGACGTTCCTTGCTTCTAACAAGATAGGTCTTGGAATCAGCTGTAGTACTTTTTTCTCTATCAACATTTTTATCAACTGATCTACAAAATGATCAATTCAACATAGACTTTGCTTTCTGTCCTCCTTTTAAACTTTCTTCCACCTATCTTGCCTTCAGGTTTGACTATGAATGTTTTCCATTTCGTCCTTTTTTGTAAAGTAAACTCTTGTCTGCATCACATTCCACTTCCCCTTGAACACAGATGTCAGTAGTCAGATGACATTGCTTACCTACTCATGCCAAATATATCTGGGTAATATAGTGCTAGTCCATTCAGAGTTAAAAAAACAACTACCTAACCTGGATCCCAAAAATGCTATTTACCCATTGCACCAGTTAACTGGGGAATGATACAGGACTCCTTAAAACATATCTCTACCATATGAGGTTAAAAATCCAGGTCCTGCATCTATTTTGTTAAATGGTTCAAATTAAAGTATGAAGACCCCAGCTATCAGAAGGCCGAATAGCTCAGTTGGGAGAGCGTTAGACTGAAGATCTAAAGGTCCCTGGTTCAATCCTGGGTTTCGGCACAGTTGAGAGGTTCCTTGCTTCTAACAAAATAGGTCTTGGAATCAGCTGTAGTTCTTTTTCTCTATTCATCAAATTTTTTCCAACTGATCTACAACACAATCAATTTAACATAGACTTTGCTTTATGTCCTCCTTCTAAACTTGCTTCCACCTCTCTTACCTTCAGGTTTGACAATGAATATTTCCCATTTCATGCTTTTTTGTAAAGTAAACTCTTGTCTGCATTACCTTCCACTTCCCCTTGAACACAGATGTCAGTAGTCAGATGACATTGCTTACCTACTCATGCCAAATATATCTGGGTAATATAGTGCTAGTCCATTCAGAGTTAAAAAAACAACTACCTAACCTGGATCCCAAAAATGCTATTTACCCATTGCACCAGTTAATTGCGGAATGATGCAGGACTCCTTAAAACATATCTCTACCATATGAGGTTAAAAATCCAGGTCCTGCATCTATTTTGTTAAATGGTTCAAATTAAAGTATGAAGACCACAGATATCAGCAGGCTGAAATAGCTCAGTTGGCAGAGTGTTAGACTGAAGATCTAAAGGTCCCTGGTTCAATCCCGGGTTTCGGCACAGTTGAGAGGTTCTTTGCTTCTAACAAAATAGGTCTTGGAATCAGCTGTAGTCCTTTTTCTGTATTCATCAAATTTTTTTTAACTGATCTACAACACAATCAATTTAACATAGACTTTGCTTTCTGTCCTCCTTCTAGACTTGCTTCCACCTCTCTTACCTTCAGGTTTGACAATGAATATTTCCCATTTCATGCTTTTTTGTAAAGTAAATTCTTGTCTGCATTACCTTCCACTTCCCCTTGAACACAGATGTCAGTAGTCAGATGACATTGCTTACCTACTCATGCCAAATATATCTGGGTAATATAGTGCTAGTACATTCAGAGTTAAAAAAACAACTACCTAACCTGGATCCCAAAAATGCTATTTGCCCATTGCACCAGTTAATTGCGGAATGATACAGGACTCCTTAAAACATATCTCTACCATATGAGGTTAAAAATCCAGGTCCTGCATCTATTTTGTTAAATGGTTTAAATTAAAGTATGAAGACCACAGCTGTAAGCAGGCCGCAATATCTCAGTTGGGAGAGTGTTGGACTGAAGATCTAAAGGTCCCTGGTTCAATCCTGGGTTTCGGCACAGTTGAGAGGTTCCTTGCTTCTAACAAAATAGGTCTTGGAATCAGCTGTAGTACTTTTTTCTCTATTAACATTTTTATCAACTGATCTACAAAATGATCAATTCAACATAGACTTTGCTTTCTGTCCTCCTTTTAAACTTTCTTCCACCTATCTTGCCTTCAGGTTTGACTATGAATGTTTTCCATTTCGTCCTTTTTTGTAAAGTAAACTCTTGTCTGCATCACATTCCACTTCCCCTTGAACACAGATGTCAGTAGTCAGATGACATTGCTTACCTACTCATGCCAAATATATCTGGGTAATATAGTGCTAGTCCATTCAGAGTTAAAAAAACAACTACCTAACCTGGATCCCAAAAATGCTATTTACCCATTGCACCAGTTAACTGGGGAATGATACAGGACTCCTTAAAACATATCTCTACCATATGAGGTTAAAAATCCAGGTCCTGCATCTATTTTGTTAAATGGTTCAAATTAAAGTATGAAGACCCCAGCTATCAGAAGGCCGAAATAGCTCAGTTGGGAGAGCGTTAGACTGAAGATCTAAAGGTCCCTGGTTCAATCCTGGGTTTCGGCACAGTTGAGAGGTTCCTTGCTTCTAACAAAATAGGTCTTGGAATCAGCTGTAGTTCTTTTTCTCTATTCATCAAATTTTTTCCAACTGATCTACAACACAATCAATTTAACATAGACTTTGCTTTATGTCCTCCTTCTAAACTTGCTTCCACCTCTCTTACCTTCAGGTTTGACAATGAATATTTCCCATTTCATGCTTTTTTGTAAAGTAAACTCTTGTCTGCATTACCTTCCACTTCCCCTTGAACACAGATGTCAGTAGTCAGATGACATTGCTTACCTACTCATGCCAAATATATCTGGGTAATATAGTGCTAGTCCATTCAGAGTTAAAAAAACAACTACCTAACCTGGATCCCAAAAATGCTATTTACCCATTGCACCAGTTAATTGCGGAATGATGCAGGACTCCTTAAAACATATCTCTACCATATGAGGTTAAAAATCCAGGTCCTGCATCTATTTTGTTAAATGGTTCAAATTAAAGTATGAAGACCACAGATATCAGCAGGCTGAAATAGCTCAGTTGGCAGAGCGTTAGACTGAAGATCTAAAGGTCCCTGGTTCAATCCCGGGTTTTGGCACAGTTGAGAGGTTCTTTGCTTCTAACAAAATAGGTCTTGGAATCAGCTGTAGTCCTTTTTCTGTATTCATCAAATTTTTTTTAACTGATCTACAACACAATCAATTTAACATAGACTTTGCTTTCTGTCCTCCTTCTAGACTTGCTTCCACCTCTCTTACCTTCAGGTTTGACAATGAATATTTCCCATTTCATGCTTTTTTGTAAAGTAAACTCTTGTCTGCATTACCTTCCACTTCCCCTTGAACACAGATGTCAGTAGTCAGATGACATTGCTTACCTACTCATGCGAAATATATCTGGGTAATATAGTGCTAGTACATTCAGAGTTAAAAAAACAACTACCTAACCTGGATCCCAAAAATGCTATTTGCCCATTGCACCAGTTAATTGCGGAATGATACAGGACTCCTTAAAACATATCTCTACCATATGAGGTTAAAAATCCAGGTCCTGCATCTATTTTGTTAAATGGTTTAAATTAAAGTATGAAGACCACAGCTGTAAGCAGGCCGCAATATCTCAGTTGGGAGAGTGTTGGACTGAAGATCTAAAGTTCCCTGGTTCAATCCCGGGTTTCGGCACAGTTGAGAGGTTCCTTGCTTCTAACAAAATAGGTCTTGGAATAAGCTGTTGTACTTTTTTCTCTATTAACATTTTTATCAACTGATCTACAAAATGATCAATTCAACATAGACTTTGCTTTCTGTCCTCCTTTTAAACTTTCTTCCACCTATCTTGCCTTCAGGTTTGACTATGAATGTTTTCCATTTCGTCCTTTTTTGTAAAGTAAACTCTTGTCTGCATCACATTCCACTTCCCCTTGAACACAGATGTCAGTAGTCAGATGACATTGCTTACCTACTCATGCCAAATATATCTGGGTAATATAGTGCTAGTCCATTCAGAGTTAAAAAAACAACTACCTAACCTGGATCCCAAAAATGCTATTTACCCATTGCACCAGTTAACTGGGGAATGATACAGGACTCCTTAAAACATATCTCTACCATATGAGGTTAAAAATCCAGGTCCTGCATCTATTTTGTTAAATGGTTCAAATTAAAGTATGAAGACCCCAGCTATCAGAAGGCCGAAATAGCTCAGTTGGGAGAGCGTTAGACTGAAGATCTAAAGGTCCCTGGTTCAATCCTGGGTTTCGGCACAGTTGAGAGGTTCCTTGCTTCTAACAAAATAGGTCTTGGAATCAGCTGTAGTTCTTTTTCTCTATTCATCAAATTTTTTCCAACTGATCTACAACACAATCAATTTAACATAGACTTTGCTTTATGTCCTCCTTCTAAACTTGCTTCCACCTCTCTTACCTTCAGGTTTGACAATGAATATTTCCCATTTCATGCTTTTTTGTAAAGTAAACTCTTGTCTGCATTACCTTCCACTTCCCCTTGAACACAGATGTCAGTAGTCAGATGACATTGCTTACCTACTCATGCCAAATATATCTGGGTAATATAGTGCTAGTCCATTCAGAGTTAAAAAAACAACTACCTAACCTGGATCCCAAAAATGCTATTTACCCATTGCACCAGTTAATTGCGGAATGATGCAGGACTCCTTAAAACATATCTCTACCATATGAGGTTAAAAATCCAGGTCCTGCATCTATTTTGTTAAATGGTTCAAATTAAAGTATGAAGACCACAGATATCAGCAGGCTGAAATTGCTCAGTTGGCAGAGTGTTAGACTGAAGATCTAAAGGTCCCTGGTTCAATCCCGGGTTTCGGCACAGTTGAGAGGTTCTTCGCTTCTAACAAAATAGGTCTTGGAATCAGCTGTAGTCCTTTTTCTGTATTCATCAAATTTTTTTTAACTGATCTACAACACAATCAATTTAACATAGACTTTGCTTTCTGTCCTCCTTCTAGACTTGCTTCCACCTCTCTTACCTTCAGGTTTGACAATGAATATTTCCCATTTCATGCTTTTTTGTAAAGTAAACTCTTGTCTGCATTACCTTCCACTTCCCCTTGAACACAGATGTCAGTAGTCAGATGACATTGCTTACCTACTCATGCCAAATATATCTGGGTAATATAGTGCTAGTACATTCAGAGTAAAAAAAACAACTACCTAACCTGGATCCCAAAAATGCTATTTGCCCATTGCACCAGTTAATTGCGGAATGATACAGGACTCCTTAAAACATATCTCTACCATATGAGGTTAAAAATCCAGGTCCTGCATCTATTTTGTTAAATGGTTTAAATTAAAGTATGAAGACCACAGCTGTAAGCAGGCCGCAATATCTCAGTTGGGAGAGTGTTGGACTGAAGATCTAAAGGTCCCTGGTTCAATCCTGGGTTTCGGCACAGTTGAGTTGTTCCTTGCTTCTAACAAAATAGGTCTTGGAATCAGCTGTAGTACTTTTTTCTCTATTAACATTTTTATCAACTGATCTACAAAATGATCAATTCAACATAGACTTTGCTTTCTGTCCTCCTTTTAAACTTTCTTCCACCTATCTTGCCTTCAGGTTAGACTATGAATGTTTTCCATTTCGTCCTTTTTTGTAAAGTAAACTCTTGTCTGCATCACATTCCACTTCCCCTTGAACACAGATGTCAGTAGTCAGATGACATTGCTTACCTACTCATGCCAAATATATCTGGGTAATATAGTGCTAGTCCATTCAGAGTTAAAAAAAACAACTACCTAACCTGGATCCCAAAAATGCTATTTACCCATTGCACCAGTTAACTGGGGAATGATACAGGACTCCTTAAAACATATCTCTACCATATGAGGTTAAAAATCCAGGTCCTGCATCTATTTTGTTAAATGGTTCAAATTAAAGTATGAAGAACCCAGCTATCAGAAGGCCGAAATAGCTCAGTTGGGAGAGCGTTAGACTGAAGATCTAAAGGTCCCTGGTTCAATCCTGGGTTTCGGCACAGTTGAGAGGTTCCTTGCTTCTATCAAAATAGGTCTTGGAATCAGCTGTAGTTCTTTTTCTCTATTCATCAAATTTTTTCCAACTGATCTACAACACAATCAATTTAACATAGACTTTGCTTTATGTCCTCCTTCTAAACTTGCTTCCACCTCTCTTACCTTCAGGTTTGACAATGAATATTTCCCATTTCATGCTTTTTTGTAAAGTAAACTCTTGTCTGCATTACCTTCCACTTCCCCTTGAACACAGATGTCAGTAGTCAGATGACATTGCTTACCTACTCATGCCAAATATATCTGGGTAATATAGTGCTAGTCCATTCAGAGTTAAAAAAACAACTACCTAACCTGGATCCCAAAAATGCTATTTACCCATTGCACCAGTTAATTGCGGAATGATGCAGGACTCCTTAAAACATATCTCTACCATATGAGGTTAAAAATCCAGGTCCTGCATCTATTTTGTTAAATGGTTCAAATTAAAGTATGAAGACCACAGATATCAGCAGGCTGAAATAGCTCAGTTGGCAGAGTGTTAGACTGAAGATCTAAAGGTCCCTGGTTCAATCCCGGGTTTCGGCACAGTTGAGAGGTTCTTTGCTTCTAACAAAATATGTCTTGGAATCAGCTGTAGTCCTTTTTCTGTATTCATCAAATTTTTTTTAACTGATCTACAACACAATCAATTTAACATAGACTTTGCTTTCTGACCTCCTTCTAGACTTGCTTCCACCTCTCTTACCTTCAGGTTTGACAATGAATATTTCCCATTTCATGCTTTTTTGTAAAGTAAACTCTTGTCTGCATTACCTTCCACTTCCCCTTGAACACAGATGTCAGTAGTCAGTTGACATTGCTTACCTACTCATGCCAAATATATCTGGGTAATATAGTGCTAGTACATTCAGAGTTAAAAAAACAACTACCTAACCTGGATCCCAAAAATGCTATTTGCCCATTGCACCAGTTAATTGCGGAATGATACAGGACTCCTTAAAACATATCTCTACCATATGAGGTTAAAAATCCAGGTCCTGCATCTATTTTGTTAAATGGTTTAAATTAAAGTATGAAGACCACAGCTGTAAGCAGGCCGCAATATCTCAGTTGGGAGAGTGTTAGACTGAAGATCTAAAGGTCCCTGGTTCAATCCTGGGTTTCGGCACAGTTGAGAGGTTCCTTGCTTCTAACAAAATAGGTCTTGGAATCAGCTGTAGTACTTTTTTCTCTATTAACATTTTTATCAACTGATCTACAAAATGATCAATTCAACATAGACTTTGCTTTCTGTCCTCCTTTTAAACTTTCTTCCACCTATCTTGCCTTCAGGTTTGACTATGAATGTTTTCCATTTCGTCCTTTTTTGTAAAGTAAACTCTTGTCTGCATCACATTCCACTTCCCCTTGAACACAGATGTCAGTAGTCAGATGACATTGCTTACCTACTCATGCCAAATATATCTGGGTAATATAGTGCTAGTCCATTCAGAGTTAAAAAAACAACTACCTAACCTGGATCCCAAAAATGCTATTTACCCATTGCACCAGTTAACTGGGGAATGATACAGGACTCCTTAAAACATATCTCTACCATATGAGGTTAAAAATCCAGGTCCTGCATCTATTTTGTTAAATGGTTCAAATTAAAGTATGAAGAACCCAGCTATCAGAAGGCTGAAATAGCTCAGTTGGGAGAGCGTTAGACTGAAGATCTAAAGGTCCCTGGTTCAATCCTGGGTTTCGGCACAGTTGAGAGGTTCCTTGCTTCTAACAAAATAGGTCTTGGAATCAGCTGTAGTTCTTTTTCTCTATTCATCAAATTTTTTCCAACTGATCTACAACACAATCAATTTAACATAGACTTTGCTTTATGTCCTCCTTCTAAACTTGCTTCCACCTCTCTTACCTTCAGGTTTGACAATGAATATTTCCCATTTCATGCTTTTTTGTAAAGTAAACTCTTGTCTGCATTACCTTCCACTTCCCCTTGAACACAGATGTCAGTAGTCAGATGACATTGCTTACCTACTCATGCCAAATATATCTGGGTAATATAGTGCTAGTCCATTCAGAGTTAAAAAAACAACTACCTAACCTGGATCCCAAAAATGCTATTTACCCATTGCACCAGTTAATTGCGGAATGATGCAGGACTCCTTAAAACATATCTCTACCATATGAGGTTAAAAATCCAGGTCCTGCATCTATTTTGTTAAATGGTTCAAATTAAAGTATGAAGACCACAGATATCAGCAGGCTGAAATAGCTCAGTTGGCAGAGTGTTAGACTGAAGATCTAAAGGTCCCTGGTTCAATCCCGGGTTTCGGCACAGTTGAGAGGTTCTTTGCTTCTAACAAAATATGTCTTGGAATCAGCTGTAGTCCTTTTTCTGTATTCATCAAATTTTTTTTAACTGATCTACAACACAATCAATTTAACATAGACTTTGCTTTCTGACCTCCTTCTAGACTTGCTTCCACCTCTCTTACCTTCAGGTTTGACAATGAATATTTCCCATTTCATGCTTTTTTGTAAAGTAAACTCTTGTCTGCATTACCTTCCACTTCCCCTTGAACACAGATGTCAGTAGTCAGTTGACTTTGCTTACCTACTCATGCCAAATATATCTGGGTAATATAGTGCTAGTACATTCAGAGTTAAAAAAACAACTACCTAACCTGGATCCCAAAAATGCTATTTGCCCATTGCACCAGTTAATTGCGGAATGATACAGGACTCCTTAAAACATATCTCTACCATATGAGGTTAAAAATCCAGGTCCTGCATCTATTTTGTTAAATGGTTTAAATTAAAGTATGAAGACCACAGCTGTAAGCAGGCCGCAATATCTCAGTTGGGAGAGTGTTAGACTGAAGATCTAAAGGTCCCTGGTTCAATCCTGGGTTTCGGCACAGTTGAGAGGTTCCTTGCTTCTAACAAAATAGGTCTTGGAATCAGCTGTAGTACTTTTTTCTCTATTAACATTTTTATCAACTGATCTACAAAATGATCAATTCAACATAGACTTTGCTTTCTGTCCTCCTTTTAAACTTTCTTCCACCTATCTTGCCTTCAGGTTTGACTATGAATGTTTTCCATTTCGTCCTTTTTTGTAAAGTAAACTCTTGTCTGCATCACATTCCACTTCCCCTTGAACACAGATGTCAGTAGTCAGATGACATTGCTTACCTACTCATGCCAAATATATCTGGGTAATATAGTGCTAGTCCATTCAGAGTTAAAAAAACAACTACCTAACCTGGATCCCAAAAATGCTATTTACCCATTGCACCAGTTAACTGGGGAATGATACAGGACTCCTTAAAACATATCTCTACCATATGAGGTTAAAAATCCAGGTCCTGCATCTATTTTGTTAAATGGTTCAAATTAAAGTATGAAGAACCCAGCTATCAGAAGGCCGAAATAGCTCAGTTGGGAGAGCGTTAGACTGAAGATCTAAAGGTCCCTGGTTCAATCCTGGGTTTCGGCACAGTTGAGAGGTTCCTTGCTTCTAACAAAATAGGTCTTGGAATCAGCTGTAGTTCTTTTTCTCTATTCATCAAATTTTTTCCAACTGATCTACAACACAATCAATTTAACATAGACTTTGCTTTATGTCCTCCTTCTAAACTTGCTTCCACCTCTCTTACCTTCAGGTTTGACAATGAATATTTCCCATTTCATGCTTTTTTGTAAAGTAAACTCTTGTCTGCATTACCTTCCACTTCCCCTTGAACACAGATGTCAGTAGTCAGATGACATTGCTTACCTACTCATGCCAAATATATCTGGGTAATATAGTGCTAGTCCATTCAGAGTTAAAAAAACAACTACCTAACCTGGATCCCAAAAATGCTATTTACCCATTGCACCAGTTAATTGCGGAATGATGCAGGACTCCTTAAAACATATCTCTACCATATGAGGTTAAAAATCCAGGTCCTGCATCTATTTTGTTAAATGGTTCAAATTAAAGTATGAAGACCACAGATATCAGCAGGCTGAAATAGCTCAGTTGGCAGAGTGTTAGACTGAAGATCTAAAGGTCCCTGGTTCAATCCCGGGTTTCGGCACAGTTGAGAGGTTCTTTGCTTCTAACAAAATAGGTCTTGGAATCAGCTGTAGTCCTTTTTCTGTATTCATCAAAGTTTTTTTAACTGATCTACAACACAATCAATTTAACATAGACTTTGCTTTCTGTCCTCCTTCTAGACTTGCTTCCACCTCTCTTACCTTCAGGTTTGACAATGAATATTTCCCATTTCATGCTTTTTTGTAAAGTAAACTCTTGTCTGCATTACCTTCCACTTCCCCTTGAACACAGATGTCAGTAGTCAGATGACATTGCTTACCTACTCATGCCAAATATATCTGGGTAATATAGTGCTAGTACATTCAGAGTTAAAAAAACAACTACCTAACCTGGATCCCAAAAATGCTATTTACCCATTGCACCAGTTAACTGGGGAATGATACAGGACTCCTTAAAACATATCTCTACCATATGAGATAAAAATCCAGGTCCTGCATCTATTTTGTTAAATGGTTCAAATTAAAGTATGAAGACCCCAGCTATCAGAAGGCCGAAATAGCTCAGTTGGGAGAGCGTTAGACTGAAGATCTAAAGGTCCCTGGTTCAATCCTGGGTTTCGGCACAGTTGAGAGGTTCCTTGCTTCTAACAAAATAGGTCTTGGAATCAGCTGTAGTTCTTTTTCTCTATTCATCAAATTTTTTCCAACTGATCTACAACACAATCAATTTAACATAGACTTTGCTTTATGTCCTCCTTCTAAACTTGCTTCCACCCCTCTTACCTTCAGGTTTGACAATGAATATTTCCCATTTCATGCTTTTTTGTAAAGTAAACTCTTGTCTGCATTACCTTCCACTTCCCCTTGAACACAGATGTCAGTAGTCAGATGACATTGCTTACCTACTCATGCCAAATATATCTGGGTAATATAGTGCTAGTCCATTCAGAGTTAAAAAAACAACTACCTAACCTGGATCCCAAAAATGCTATTTACCCATTGCACCAGTTAATTGCGGAATGATGCAGGACTCCTTAAAACATATCTCTACCATATGAGGTTAAAAATCCAGGTCCTGCATCTATTTTGTTAAATGGTTCAAATTAAAGTATGAAGACCACAGATATCAGCAGGCTGAAATAGCTCAGTTGGCAGAGCGTTAGACTGAAGATCTAAAGGTCCCTGGTTCAATCCCGGGTTTTGGCACAGTTGAGAGGTTCTTTGCTTCTAACAAAATAGGTCTTGGAATCAGCTGTAGTCCTTTTTCTGTATTCATCAAATTTTTTTTAACTGATCTACAACACAATCAATTTAACATAGACTTTGCTTTCTGTCCTCCTTCTAGACTTGCTTCCACCTCTCTTACCTTCAGGTTTGACAATGAATATTTCCCATTTCATGCTTTTTTGTAAAGTAAACTCTTGTCTGCATTACCTTCCACTTCCCCTTGAACACAGATGTCAGTAGTCAGATGACATTGCTTACCTACTCATGCGAAATATATCTGGGTAATATAGTGCTAGTACATTCAGAGTTAAAAAAACAACTACCTAACCTGGATCCCAAAAATGCTATTTGCCCATTGCACCAGTTAATTGCGGAATGATACAGGACTCCTTAAAACATATCTCTACCATATGAGGTTAAAAATCCAGGTCCTGCATCTATTTTGTTAAATGGTTTAAATTAAAGTATGAAGACCACAGCTGTAAGCAGGCCGCAATATCTCAGTTGGGAGAGTGTTGGACTGAAGATCTAAAGTTCCCTGGTTCAATCCCGGGTTTCGGCACAGTTGAGAGGTTCCTTGCTTCTAACAAAATAGGTCTTGGAATAAGCTGTTGTACTTTTTTCTCTATTAACATTTTTATCAACTGATCTACAAAATGATCAATTCAACATAGACTTTGCTTTCTGTCCTCCTTTTAAACTTTCTTCCACCTATCTTGCCTTCAGGTTTGACTATGAATGTTTTCCATTTCGTCCTTTTTTGTAAAGTAAACTCTTGTCTGCATCACATTCCACTTCCCCTTGAAAACAGATGTCAGTAGTCAGATGACATTGCTTACCTACTCATGCCAAATATATCTGGGTAATATAGTGCTAGTCCATTCAGAGTTAAAAAAACAACTACCTAACCTGGATCCCAAAAATGCTATTTACCCATTGCACCAGTTAACTGGGGAATGATACAGGACTCCTTAAAACATATCTCTACCATATGAGGTTAAAAATCCAGGTCCTGCATCTATTTTGTTAAATGGTTCAAATTAAAGTATGAAGACCCCAGCTATCAGAAGGCCGAAATAGCTCAGTTGGGAGAGCGTTAGACTGAAGATCTAAAGGTCCCTGGTTCAATCCTGGGTTTCGGCACAGTTGAGAGGTTCCTTGCTTCTAACAAAATAGGTCTTGGAATCAGCTGTAGTTCTTTTTCTCTATTCATCAAATTTTTTCCAACTGATCTACAACACAATCAATTTAACATAGACTTTGCTTTATGTCCTCCTTCTAAACTTGCTTCCACCTCTCTTACCTTCAGGTTTGACAATGAATATTTCCCATTTCATGCTTTTTTGTAAAGTAAACTCTTGTCTGCATTACCTTCCACTTCCCCTTGAACACAGATGTCAGTAGTCAGATGACATTGCTTACCTACTCATGCCAAATATATCTGGGTAATATAGTGCTAGTCCATTCAGAGTTAAAAAAACAACTACCTAACCTGGATCCCAAAAATGCTATTTACCCATTGCACCAGTTAATTGCGGAATGATGCAGGACTCCTTAAAACATATCTCTACCATATGAGGTTAAAAATCCAGGTCCTGCATCTATTTTGTTAAATGGTTCAAATTAAAGTATGAAGACCACAGATATCAGCAGGCTGAAATTGCTCAGTTGGCAGAGTGTTAGACTGAAGATCTAAAGGTCCCTGGTTCAATCCCGGGTTTCGGCACAGTTGAGAGGTTCTTCGCTTCTAACAAAATAGGTCTTGGAATCAGCTGTAGTCCTTTTTCTGTATTCATCAAATTTTTTTTAACTGATCTACAACACAATCAATTTAACATAGACTTTGCTTTCTGTCCTCCTTCTAGACTTGCTTCCACCTCTCTTACCTTCAGGTTTGACAATGAATATTTCCCATTTCATGCTTTTTTGTAAAGTAAACTCTTGTCTGCATTACCTTCCACTTCCCCTTGAACACAGATGTCAGTAGTCAGATGACATTGCTTACCTACTCATGCCAAATATATCTGGGTAATATAGTGCTAGTACATTCAGAGTAAAAAAAACAACTACCTAACCTGGATCCCAAAAATGCTATTTGCCCATTGCACCAGTTAATTGCGGAATGATACAGGACTCCTTAAAACATATCTCTACCATATGAGGTTAAAAATCCAGGTCCTGCATCTATTTTGTTAAATGGTTTAAATTAAAGTATGAAGACCACAGCTGTAAGCAGGCCGCAATATCTCAGTTGGGAGAGTGTTGGACTGAAGATCTAAAGGTCCCTGGTTCAATCCTGGGTTTCGGCACAGTTGAGTTGTTCCTTGCTTCTAACAAAATAGGTCTTGGAATCAGCTGTAGTACTTTTTTCTCTATTAACATTTTTATCAACTGATCTACAAAATGATCAATTTAACATAGACTTTGCTTTATGTCCTCCTTCTAAACTTGCTTCCACCTCTCTTACCTTCAGGTTTGACAATGAATATTTCCCATTTCATGCTTTTTTGTAAAGTAAACTCTTGTCTGCATTACCTTCCACTTCCCCTTGAACACAGATGTCAGTAGTCAGATGACATTGCTTACCTACTCATGCCAAATATATCTGGGTAATATAGTGCTAGTCCATTCAGAGTTAAAAAAACAACTACCTAACCTGGATCCAAAAAATGCTATTTACCCATTGTACCAGTTAATTGCGGAATGATACAGGACTCCTTAAAACATATCTCTACCATATGAGGTTAAAAATCCAGGTCCTGCATCTATTTTGTTAAATGGTTTAAATTAAAGTATGAAGACCACAGCTATAAGCAGGCCGAAATAGCTCAGTTGGGAGAGCGTTAGACTGAAGATCTAAAGGTCCCTGGTTCAATCCCGGGTTTCGGCACAGTTGAGAGGTTCCTTGCTTCTAACAAAATAGGTCTTGGAATCAGCTGTAGTACTTTTTCTCTATTCATCAAATTTTTTCCAACTGATCTACAACACAATCAATTTAACATAGACTTTGCTTTATGTCCTCCTTCTAAACTTGCTTCCACCTCTCTTACCTTCAGGTTTGACAATGAATATTTCCCATTTCATGCTTTTTTGTAAAGTAAACTCTTGTCTGCATTACCTTCCACTTCCCCTTGAACACAGATGTCAGTAGTCAGATGACATTGCTTACCTACTCATGCCAAATATATCTGGGTAATATAGTGCTAGTCCATTCAGAGTTAAAAAAAACCAACTACCTAACCTGGATCCCAAAAATGCTATTTGCTCATTGCACCAGTTAATTGCGGAATGATACAGGACTCCTTAAAACATATCTCTACCATATGAGGTTAAAAATCCAGGTCCTGCATCTATTTTGTTAAATGGTTTAAATTAAAGTATGAAGACCACAGCTATAAGCAGGCCGCAATAGCTCAGTTGGGAGAGCGTTAGACTGAAGATCTAAAGGTCCCTGGTTCAATCCCGGGTTTCGGCACAGTTGAGAGGTTCCTTGTTTCTAACAAAATAGGTCTTGGAATCAGCTGTAGTACTTTTTTCTCTATCAACATTTTTATCAACTGATCTACAAAATGATCAATTCAACATAGACTTTGCTTTCTGTCCTCCTTTTAAACTTTCTTCCACCTATCTTGCCTTCAGGTTTGACAATGAATGTTTCCCATTTCGTCCTTTTTTGTAAAGTAAACTCTTGTCTGCATCACATTCCACTTCCCCTTGAACACAGATGTCAGTAGTCAGATGACATTGCTTATCTACTCATGCCAAATATATCTAGGTAATATAGTGCTAGTCCATTCAGAGTTAAAAAACACAACTACCTAACCTGGATCCCAAAAATGCTATTTACCAATTGCACCAGTTAACTGGGGAATGATACAGGACTCCTTAAAACATATCTCTACCATATGAGGTTAAAAATCCAGGTCCTGCATCTATTTTGTTAAATGGTTCAAATTAAAGTATGAAGACCCCAGCTATCAGAAGGCCGAAATAGCTCAGTTGGGAGAGCGTTAGACTGAAGATTTAAAGGTCCCTGGTTCAATCCCGGGTTTCGGCACAGTTGAGATGTTCCTTGCTTCTAACAAAATAGGTCTTGGAATCAGCTGTAGTACTTTTTCTCTATTCATCAAATTTTTTCCAACTGATCTACAACACAATCAATTTAACATAGACTTTGCTTTATGTCCTCCTTCTAAACTTGCTTCCACCTCTCTTACCTTCAGGTTTGACAATGAATATTTCCCATTTCATGCTTTTTTGTAAAGTAAACTCTTGTCTGCATTACCTTCCACCTCCCCTTGAACACAGATGTCAGTAGTCAGATGACATTGCTTACCTACTCATGCCAAATATATCTGGGTAATATAGTGCTAGTCCATTCACAGTTAAAAAAACAACTACCTAACCTGGATCCAAAAAATGCTATTTACCCATTGCACCAGTTAATTGCGGAATGATACAGGACTCCTTAAAACATATCTCTACCATATGAGGTTAAAAATCCAGGTCCTGCATCTATTTTGTTAAATGGTTTAAATTAAAGTATGAAGACCACAGCTATAAGCAGGCCGAAATAGCTCAGTTGGGAGAGCGTCAGACTGAAGTTCTAAAGGTCCCTGGTTCAATCCCGGGTTTCGGCACAGTTGAGAGGTTCCTTGCTTCTAACAAAATAGGTCTTGGAATCAGCTGTAGTACTTTTTCTCTATTCATCAAATTTTTTCCAACTGATCTACAACACAATCAATTTAACATAGACTTTGCTTTATGTCCTCCTTCTAAACTTGCTTCCACCTCTCTTACCTTCAGGTATGACAATAAATTTTTCCCATTTCATGCTTTTTTGTAAAGTAAACTCTTGTCTGCATTACCTTCCACTTCCCCTTGAACACAGATGTCAGTAGTCAAATGACATTGCTTACCTACTCATGCCAAATATATCTGGGTAATATAGTGCTAGTCCATTCAGAGTTAAAAAAACAACTACCTAACCTGGATCCCAAAAATGCTATTTGCTCATTGCACCAGTTAATTGCGGAATGATACAGGACTCCTTAAAACATATCTCTACCATATGAGGTTAAAAATCCAGGTCCTGCATCTATTTTGTTAAATGGTTTAAATTAAAGTATGAAGACCACAGCTATAAGCAGGCCGCAATAGCTCAGTTGGGAGAGCATTAGACTGAAGATCTAAAGGTCCCTGGTTCAATCCCGGGTTTCGGCACAGTTGAGAGGTTCCTGGCTTCTAACAAAATAGGTCTTGGAATCAGCTGTAGTACTTTTTTCTCTATCAACATTTTTATCAACTGATCTACAAAATGATCAATTCAACATAGACTTTGCTTTCTGTCCTCCTTTTAAACTTTCTTCCACCTATCTTGCCTTCAGGTTTGACAATGAATGTTTCCCATTTCGTCCTTTTTTGTAAAGTAAACTCTTGTCTGCATCACATTCCACTTCCCCTTGAACACAGATGTCAGTAGTCAGATGACATTGCTTACCTACTCATGCCAAATATATCTAGGTAATATAGTGCTAGTCCATTCAGAGTTAAAAAACACAACTACCTAACCTGGATCCCAAAAATGCTATTTACCCATTGCACCAGTTAACTGGGGAATGATACAGGACTCCTCCAAACATATCTCTACCATATGAGGTTAAAAATCCAGGTCCTGCATCTATTTTGTTAAATGGTTCAAATTAAAGTATGAAGACCCCAGCTATCAGAAGGCCGAAATAGCTCAGTTGGGAGAGCGTTAGACTGAAGATCTAAAGGTCCCTGGTTCAATCCCGGGTTTCGGCACAGTTGAGAGGTTCCTTGCTTCTAACAAAATAGGTTTTGGAATCAGCTGTAGTACTTTTTCTCTATTCATCAAATTTTTTCCAACTGATCTACAACACAATCAATTTAACATAGACTTTGCTTTATATTCTCCTTCTAAACTTGCTTCCACCTCTCTTACCTTCAGGTTTGACAATGAATATTTCCCATTTCATGCTTTTTTGTAAAGTAAACTCTTGTCTGCATTACCTTCCACTTCCCCTTGAACACAGATGTCAGTAGTCAGATGACATTGCTTACCTACTCATGCCAAATATATCTGGGTAATATAGTGCTAGTCCATTCAGAGTTAAAAAAACAACTACCTAACCTGGATCCCAAAAATGCTATTTACCCATTGCACCAGTTAATTGCGGAATGATACAGGACTCCTTAAAACATATCTCTACCATATGAGGTTAAAAATCCAGGTCCTGCATCTATTTTGTTAAATGGTTTAAATTAAAGTATGAAGACCACAGCTATAAGCAGGCCGAAAAAGCTAAGTTGGAAGAGCGTTAGATTGAAGATCTAAAGGTCCCTGGTTCAATCCCGGGTTTCAGCACAGTTGAGAGGTTCCTTGCTTCTAACAAAATAGGTCTTGGAATCAGCTGTAGTACTTTTTTCTCTATCAACATTTTTATCAACTGATCTACGAAATGATCAATTCAACATAGACTTTTCTTTCTGTCCTCCTTTTAAACTTTCTTCCACCTATCTTGCCTTCAGGTTTGACAATGAATATTTCCCATTTCATGCTTTTTTGTAAAGTAAACTCTTGTCTGCATTACCTTCCACTTCCCCTTGAACACAGATGTCAGTAGTCAGATGACATTGCTTACCTACTCATGCCAAATATATCTGGGTAATATAGTGCTAGTCCATTCACAGTTAAAAAAACAACTACCTAACCTGGATCCAAAAAATGCTATTTACCCATTGCACCAGTTAATTGCGGAATGATACAGGACTCCTTAAAACATATCTCTACCATATGAGGTTAAAAATCCAGGTCCTGCATCTATTTTGTTAAATGGTTTAAATTAAAGTATGAAGACCACAGCTATAAGCAGGCTGAAATAGCTCAGTTGGGAGAGCGTCAGACTGAAGTTCTAAAGGTCCCTGGTTCAATCCCGGGTTTCGGCACAGTTGAGAGGTTCCTTGCTTCTAACAAAATAGGTCTTGGAATCAGCTGTAGTACTTTTTCTCTATTCATCAAATTTTTTCCAACTGATCTACAACACAATCAATTTAACATAGACTTTGCTTTATGTCCTCCTTCTAAACTTGCTTCCACCTCTCTTACCTTCAGGTTTGACAATGAATATTTCCCATTTCATGCTTTTTTGTAAAGTAAACTCTTGTCTGCATTACCTTCCACTTCCCCTTGAACACAGATGTCAGTAGTCAGATGACATTGCTTACCTACTCATGCCAAATATATCTGGGTAAGATAGTGCTAGTCCATTCAGAGTTAAAAAAACAACTACCTAACCTGGATCCCAAAAATGCTATTTGCTCATTGCACCAGTTAATTGCGGAATGATACAGGACTCCTTAAAACATATCTCTACCATATGAGGTTAAAAATCCAGGTCCTGCATCTATTTTGTTAAATGGTTTAAATTAAAGTATGAAGACCACAGCTATAAGCAGGCCGCAATAGCTCAGTTGGGAGAGCGTTAGACTGAAGATCTAAAGGTCCCTGGTTCAATCCCGGGTTTCGGCACAGTTGAGAGGTTCCTTGCTTCTAACAAAATAGGTCTTGGAATCAGCTGTAGTACTTTTTTCTCTATCAACATTTTTATCAACTGATCTACAAAATGATCAATTCAACATAGACTTTGCTTTCTGTCCTCCTTTTAAACTTTCTTCCACCTATCTTGCCTTCAGGTTTGACAATGAATGTTTCCCATTTCGTCCTTTTTTGTAAAGTAAACTCTTGTCTGCATCACATTCCACTTCCCCTTGAACACAGATGTCAGTAGTCAGATGACATTGCTTACCTACTCATGCCAAATATATCTAGGTAATATAGTGCTAGTCCATTCAGAGTTAAAAAACACAACTACCTAACCTGGATCCCAAAAATGCTATTTACCCATTGCACCAGTTAACTGGGGAATGATACAGGACTCCTTAAAACATATCTCTACCATATGAGGTTAAAAATCCAGGTCCTGCATCTATTTTGTTAAATGGTTCAAATTAAAGTATGAAGACCCCAGCTATGAGAAGGCCGAAATAGCTCAGTTGGGAGAGCGTTAGACTGAAGATCTAAAGGTCCCTTGTTCAATCCCGGGTTTCTGCACAGTTGAGAGGTTCCTTGCTTCTAACAAAATAGGTCTTGGAATCAGCTGTAGTACTTTTTCTCTATTCATCAAATTTTTTCCAACTGATCTACAACAAAATCAATTTAACATAGACTTTGCTTTATGTCCTCCTTCTAAACTTGCTTCCACCTCTCTTACCTTCAGGTTTGACAATGAATATTTCCCATTTCATGCTTTTTTGTAAAGTAAACTCTTGTCTGCATTACCTTCCACTTCCCCTTGAACACAGATGTCAGTAGTCAGATGACATTGCTTACCTACTCATGCCAAATATATCTGGGTAATATAGTGCTAGTCCATTCACAGTTAAAAAAACAGCTACCTAACCTGGATCCAAAAAATGCTATTTACCCATTGTACCAGTTAATTGCGGAATGATACAGGACTCCTTAAAACATATCTCTACCATATGAGGTTAAAAATCCAGGTCCTGCATCTATTTTGTTAAATGGTTTAAATTAAAGTATGAAGACCACAGCTATAAGCAGGCCGAAATAGCTCAGTTGGGAGAGCGTTAGACTGAAGATCTAAAGGTCCCTGGTTCAATCCCGGGTTTCGGCACAGTTGAGAGGTTCCTTGCTTCTAACAAAATAGGTCTTGGAATCAGCTGTAGTACTTTTTCTCTATTCATCAAATTTTTTCCAACTGATCTACAACACAATCAATTTAACATAGACTTTGCTTTATGTCCTCCTTCTAAACTTGCTTCCACCTCTCTTACCTTCAGGTTTGACAATGAATATTTCCCATTTCATGCTTTTTTGTAAAGTAAACTCTTGTCTGCATTACCTTCCACTTCCCCTTGAACACAGATGTCAGTAGTCAGATGACATTGCTTACCTACTCATGCCAAATATATCTGGGTAATATAGTGCTAGTCCATTCAGAGTTAAAAAAAAACAACTACCTAACCTGGATCCCAAAAATGCTATTTGCTCATTGCACCAGTTAATTGCGGAATGATACAGGACTCCTTAAAACATATCTCTACCATATGAGGTTAAAAATCCAGGTCCTGCATCTATTTTGTTAAATGGTTTAAATTAAAGTATGAAGACCACAGCTATAAGCAGGCCGCAATAGCTCAGTTGGGAGAGCGTTAGACTGAAGATCTAAAGGTCCCTGGTTCAATCCCGGGTTTCGGCACAGTTGAGAGGTTCCTTGTTTCTAACAAAATAGGTCTTGGAATCAGCTGTAGTACTTTTTTCTCTATCAACATTTTTATCAACTGATCTACAAAATGATCAATTCAACATAGACTTTGCTTTCTGTCCTCCTTTTAAACTTTCTTCCACCTATCTAGCCTTCAGGTTTGACAATGAATGTTTCCCATTTCGTCCTTTTTTGTAAAGTAAACTCTTGTCTGCATCACATTCCACTTCCCCTTGAACACAGATGTCAGTAGTCAGATGACATTGCTTACCTACTCATGCCAAATATATCTAGGTAATATAGTGCTAGTCCATTCAGAGTTAAAAAACACAACTACCTAACCTGGATCCCAAAAATGCTATTTACCAATTGCACCAGTTAACTGGGGAATGATACAGGACTCCTTAAAACATATCTCTACCATATGAGGTTAAAAATCCAGGTCCTGCATCTATTTTGTTAAATGGTTCAAATTAAAGTATGAAGACCCCAGCTATCAGAAGGCCGAAATAGCTCAGTTGGGAGAGCGTTAGACTGAAGATTTAAAGGTCCCTGGTTCAATCCCGGGTTTCGGCACAGTTGAGATGTTCCTTGCTTCTAACAAAATAGGTCTTGGAATCAGCTGTAGTACTTTTTCTCTATTCATCAAATTTTTTCCAACTGATCTACAACACAATCAATTTAACATAGACTTTGCTTTATGTCCTCCTTCTAAACTTGCTTCCACCTCTCTTACCTTCAGGTTTGACAATGAATATTTCCCATTTCATGCTTTTTTGTAAAGTAAACTCTTGTCTGCATTACCTTCCACCTCCCCTTGAACACAGATGTCAGTAGTCAGATGACATTGCTTACCTACTCATGCCAAATATATCTGGGTAATATAGTGCTAGTCTATTCACAGTTAAAAAAACAACTACCTAACCTGGATCCAAAAAATGCTATTTACCCATTGTACCAGTTAATTGCGGAATGATACAGGACTCCTTAAAACATATCTCTACCATATGAGGTTAAAAATCCAGGTCCTGCATCTATTTTGTTAAATGGTTTAAATTAAAGTATGAAGACCACAGCTATAAGCAGGCCGAAATAGCTCAGTTGGGAGAGCGTTAGACTGAAGATCTAAAGGTCCCTGGTTCAATCCCGGGTTTCGGCACAGTTGAGAGGTTCCTTGCTTCTAACAAAATAGGTCTTGGAATCAGCTGTAGTACTTTTTCTCTATTCATCAAATTTTTTCCAACTGATCTACAACACAATCAATTTAACATAGACTTTGCTTTATGTCCTCCTTCTAAACTTGCTTCCACCTCTCTTACCTTCAGGTTTGACAATTAATATTTCCCATTTCATGCTTTTTTGTAAAGTAAACTCTTGTCTGCATTACCTTCCACTTCCCCTTGAACACAGATGTCAGTAGTCAGATGACATTGCTTACCTACTCATGCCAAATATATCTGGGTAATATAGTGCTAGTCCATTCAGAGTTAAAAAAACAACTACCTAACCTGGATCCCAAAAATGCTATGTGCCCATTGCACCAGTTAATTGCGGAATGATACAGGACTCCTTAAAACATATCTCTACCATATGAGGTTAAAAATCCAGGTCCTGCATCTATTTTGTTAAATGGTTTAAATTAAAGTATGAAGACCACAGCTATAAGCAGGCCGAAATAGCTCAGTTGGGAGAGCGTTAGACTGAAGATCTAAAGGTCCCTGGTTCAATCCTGGGTTTCGGCACAGTTGAGAGGTGCCTTGCTTCTAACAAAATAGGTCTTGGAATCAGCTGTAGTACTTTTTTCTCTATCAACATTTTTATCAACTGATCTACAAAATGATCAATTCAACATAGACTTTGCTTTCTGTCCTCCTTTTAAACTTTCTTCCACCTATCTTGCCTTCAGGTTTGACAATGAATGTTTCCCATTTCGTCCTTTTTTGTAAAGTAAACTCTTGTCTGCATCACAATCCACTTCCCCTTGAACACAGATGTCAGTAGTCAGATGACATTGCTTACCTACTCATGCCAAATATATCTAGGTAATATAGTGCTAGTCCATTCAGAGTTAAAAAAACAACTACCTAACCTGGATCCCAAAAATGCTTTTTACCCATTGCACCAGTTAACTGGGGAATGATACAGGACTCCTTAAAACATATCTCTACCACATGAGGTTAAAAATCCAGGTCCTGCATCTATTTTGTTAAATGGTTCAAATTAAAGTATGAAGACCACAGCTATCAGAAGGCCGAAATAGCTCAGTTGGGAGAGCGTTAGACTGAAGATCTAAAGGTCCCTGGTTCAATCCCGGGTTTCGGCACAGTTGAGAGGTTCCTTGCTTCTAACAAAATAGGTCTTGGAATCAGCTGTAGTACTTTTTCTCTATTCATCAAATTTTTTCCAACTGATCTACAACACAATCAATTTAACATAGACTTTGCTTTATGTCCTCCTTCTAAACTTGCTTCCACCTCTCTTACCTTCAGGTTTGACAATTAATATTTCCCATTTCATGCTTTTTTGTAAAGTAAACTCTTGTCTGCATTACCTTCCACTTCCCCTTGAACACAGATGTCAGTAGTCAGATGACATTGCTTACCTACTCATGCCAAATATATCTGGGTAATATAGTGCTAGTCCATTCAGAGTTAAAAAAACAACTACCTAACCTGGATCCCAAAAATGCTATGTGCCCATTGCACCAGTTAATTGCGGAATGATACAGGACTCCTTAAAACATATCTCTACCATATGAGGTTAAAAATCCAGGTCCTGCATCTATTTTGTTAAATGGTTTAAATTAAAGTATGAAGACCACCGCTATAAGCAGGTCGCAATAGCTCAGTTGGGAGAGTGTTAGACTGAAGATCTAAAGGTCCCTGGTTCAATCCCGGGTTTCGGCACAGTTGAGAGGTTCCTTGCTTCTAACAAAATAGGTCTTGGAATCAGCTGTAGTACTTTTTTCTTTATCAACTGATCTACAAAATGATCAATTCAACATAGACTTTGCTTTCTGTCCTCCTTCTAAACTTGCTTCCACCTCTCTTACCTTCAGGTTTGACAATTAATATTTCCCATTTCATGCTTTTTTGTAAAGTAAACTCTTGTCTGCATTACCTTCCACTTCCCCTTGAACACAGATGTCAGTAGTCAGATGACATTGCTTACCTACTCATGCCAAATATATCTGGGTAATATAGTGCTAGTCCATTCAGAGTTAAAAAAACAACTACCTAACCTGGATCCAAAAAATGCTATTTACCCATTGTACCAGTTAATTGCGGAATGATACAGTACTCCTTAAAACATATCTCTACCATATGAGGTTAAAAATCCAGGTCCTGCATCTATTTTGTTAAATGGTTTAAATTAAAGTATGAAGACCACAGCTATAAGCAGGCCGAAATAGCTCAGTTGGGAGAGCGTTAGACTGAAGATCTAAAGGTCCCTGGTTCAATCCCGGGTTTCGGCACAGTTGAGAGGTTCCTTGCTTCTAACAAAATAGGCCTTGGAATCAGCTGTAGTACTTTTTCTCTATTCATCAATTTTTTTCCAACTGATCTACAACACAATCAATTTAACATAGACTTTGCTTTATGTCCTCCTTCTAAACTTGCTTCCACCTCTCTTACCTTCAGGTTTGACAATTAATATTTCCCATTTCATGCTTTTTTGTAAAGTAAACTCTTGTCTGCATTACCTTCCACTTCCCCTTGAACACAGATGTCAGTAGTCAGATGACATTGCTTACCTACTCATGCCAAATATATCTGGGTAATATAGTGCTAGTCCATTCACAGTTAAAAAAACAACTACCTAACCTGGATCCAAAAAATGCTATTTACCCATTGCACCAGTTAATTGCGGAATGATACAGGACTCCTTAAAACATATCTCTACCATATGAGGTTAAAAATCCAGGTCTTGCATCTATTTTGTTAAATGGTTTAAATTAAAGTATGAAGACCACAGCTATAAGCAGGCCGGAATAGCTCAGTTGGGAGAGCGTCAGACTGAAGATCTAAAGGTCCCTGGTTCAATCCTGGGTTTCGGCACAGTTGAGAGGTTCCTTGCTTCTAACAAAATATGTCTTGGAATCAGCTGTAGTACTTTTTCTCTATTCATCAAATTTTTTCCAACTGATCTACAACACAATCAATTTAACATAGACTTTGCTTTATGTCCTCCTTCTAAACTTGCTTCCACCTCTCTTACCTTCAGGTTTGACAATGAATATTTCCCATTTCATGCTTTTTTGTAAAGTAAACTCTTGTCTGCATTACCTTCCACTTCCCCTTGAACACAGATGTCAGTAGTCAGATGACATTGCTTACATACTCATGCCAAATATATCTGGGTAATATAGTGCTAGTCCATTCAGAGTTAAAAAAACAACTACCTAACCTGGATCCCAAAAATGCTATTTGCTCATTGCACCAGTTAATTGCGGAATGATACAGGACTCCTTAAAACATATCTCTACCATATGAGGTTAAAAATCCAGGTCCTGCATCTATTTTGTTAAATGGTTTAAATTAAAGTATGAAGACCACAGCTATAAGCAGGCCGCAATAGCTCAGTTGGGAGAGCGTTAGACTGAAGATCTAAAGGTCCCTGGTTCAATCCCGGGTTTCGGCACAGTTGAGAGGTGCCTTGCTTCTAACAAAATAGGTCTTGGAATCAGCTGTAGTACTTTTTTCTCTATCAATATTTTTATCAACTGATCTACAAAATGATCAATTCAACATAGACTTTGCTTTCTGTCCTCCATTTAAACTTTCTTCCACCTATCTTGCCTTCAGGTTTGACAATGAATGTTTCCCATTTCGTCCTTTTTTGTAAAGTAAACTCTTGTCTGCATCACATTCCACTTCCCCTTGAACACAGATGTCAGTAGTCAGATGACATTGCTTACCTACTCATGCCAAATATATCTAGGTAATATAGTGCTAGTCCATTCAGAGTTAAAAAAACAACTACCTAACCTGGATCCCAACAATGCTATTTACCCATTGCACCAGTTAACTGGGGAATGATACAGGACTCCTTAAAACATATCTCTACCATATGAGGTTAAAAATCCAGGTCCTGCATCTATTTTGTTAAATGGTTCAAATTAAAGTATGAAGACCCCAGCTATCAGAAGGCCGAAATAGCTCAGTTGGGAGAGCGTTAGACTGAAGATCTAAAGGTCCCTGGTTCAATCCCAGGTTTTGGCACAGTTGAGAGGTTCCTTGCTTCTAACAAAATAGGTCTTGGAATCAGCTGTAGTACTGTTTCTCTATTCATCAAATTTTTTCCAACTGATCTACAACACAATCAATTTAACATAGACTTTGCTTTATGTCCTCCTTCTAAACTTGCTTCCACCTCTCTTACCTTCAGGTTTGACAATGAATATTTCCCATTTCATGCTTTTTTGTAAAGTAAACTCTTGTCTGCATTACCTTCCACTTCCCCTTGAACACAGATGTCAGTAGTCAGCTGACATTGCTTACCTACTCATGCATAATATATCTGGGTAATATAGTGCTAGCCCATTCAGAGTTAAAAAAACAACTACCTAACCTGGATCCCAAAAATGCTGTTTACCCATTGCACCAGTTAATTGGGAATGATACAGGACTCATTAAAACATATCTCTACCATATGAGGTTAAAAATCCAGGTCCTGCATCTATTTTGTTAAATGGTTTATTAAAGTATGAAGACCACAGCTACAAGTAGGCCGAAATAGGTCAGTTGGGAGAGCGTTAGACTGAAGATCTAAAGGTCCCTGTTTCAATCCCGGGTTTCGCCACAGTTGAGAGGTTCCTTGCTTCTAACAAAATAGGTCTTGGAATCAGCTGTAGTACTTTTTTCTCTATCAACATTTTTATCAACTGATCTACAAAATGATCAATTCAACATAGACTTTGCTTTCTGTCCTCCTTTTAAACTTTCTTCCACCTATCTTGCCTTCAGGTTTGACTATGAATGTTTCCCATTTCGTCCTTTTTTGTAAAGTAAACTCTTGTCTGCATCACATTCCACTTCCCCTTGAAAACAGATGTCAGTAGTCAGATGACATTGCTTACCTACTCATGCCAAATATATCTGGGTAATATACTGCTAGTCCATTCAGAGTTAAAAAAACAACTACCTAACCTGGATCCCAAAAATGCTATTTACCCATTGCACCAGTTAACTGGGGAATGATACAGGACTCCTTAAAACATATCTCTACCATATGAGGTTAAAAATCCAGGTCCTGCATCTAGTTTGTTAAATGGTTCAAATTAAAGTATGAAGACCACAGACATCAGCAGGCCGAAATAGCTCATTTGGGAGAGTGTTAGACTGAAGATCTAAAGGTCCCTGGTTCAATCCTGGGTTTCGGCACTGTTGAGAGGTTCTTTGCTTCTAACAAAATAGGTCTTGGAATCAGCTGTAGTCCTTTTTCTGTATTCATCAAATTTTTTCCAACTGATCTACAACACAATCAATTTAACATAGACTTTGCTTTCTGTCCTCCTTCTAGACTTGCTTCCACCTCTCTTGCCTTCAGGTTTGACTATGAATGTTTCCCATGTCATGCTTTTTTGTAAAGTAAACTCTGGTCTGCATTACCTTCCACATCCCCTTGAACACAGATGTCAGTGGTCAGATGACATTGCTTACCTACTCAGGCAAAATACGTCTGGGTAATATAGTGCTAGTCCATTCGGAGTTAAAAAAAAAATGACCTAACCTGGATCCCAAAAATAGTATTTACCCATTGCACCAGTTAACTGCTGAATGATACAGGACTCCTTAAAACATATCTCTAACCTATAAGGTCAAATATCCAGGTCATGCATCTATTTTGTTAAATGGTTCAAATCAAAGTATGAAGACTACAGCTAGCAGGAGGCCGAAATAGCTCAGTTGGGAGAGCGTTAGACTGAAGATCTAAAGGTCCCTGGTTCAATCCCGGGTTTCGGCACAGTTGAGAGGTTCCCTGCTTCTAACAAAATAGGTCTTGGAATCAGCTGTAGTACTTTTTTCTCTATCAACATTTTTATCAACTGATCTACAAAATGATCAATTCAACATAGACTTTGCTTTCTGTCCTCCTTTTAAGCTTTCTTCCACCTATCTTGCCTTCAGGTTTGACTATGAATGTTTCCCATTTCGTCCTTTTTTGTAAAGTAAACTCTTGTCTGCATCACATTCCACTTCCCCTTGAACACAGATGTCAGTAGTCAGATGACATTGCTTACCTACTCATGCCAAATATATCTGGGTAATATAGTGCTAGTCCATTCAGAGTTAAAAAAACAACTACCTAACCTGGATCCCAAAAATGCTATTTACCCATTGCACCAGTTAACTGGGGAATGATACAGTACTCCTTAAAACATATCTCTACCATATGAGGTTAAAAATCCAGGTCCTGCATCTATTTTGTTAAATGGTTCAAATTAAAGTATGAAGACCCCAGCTATCAGAAGGCCGAAATAGCTCAGTTGGGAGAGCGTTAGACTGAAAATCTAAAGGTCCCTGTTTCAATCCTGGGTTTCGGGCACAGTCGAGACGTTCCTTGCTTCTAACAAAATAGGTCTTGGAATCAGCTGTAGTACTTTTTCTCCATTCATCAAATTTTTTCCAACTGATCTACAACACAATCAATTTAACATAGACTTTGCTTTATGTCCTCCTTCTAAACTTGCTTCCACCTCTCTTACCTTCAGGTTTGACAATGAATATTTCCCATTTCATGCTTTTTTGTAAAGTAAACTCTTGTCTGCATTACCTTCCACTTCCCCTTGAACACAGATGTCAGTAGTCAGCTAACATTGCTTACCTACTCATGCCAAATATATCTGGGTAATATAGTGCTAGTCCATTCAGAGTTAAAAAAACAACTACCTAACCTGGATCCCAAAAATGCTATTTACCGATTGCACCAGTTAATTGCGGAATGATACAGGACTCGTTAAAACATATCTCTACCATATGAGGTTAAAAATCCAGGTCCTGCATCTATTTTGTTAAATGGTTTAAATTAAAGTATGAAGACCACAGCTGTAAGCAGGCCGAAGTAGCTCAGTTGGGAGAGCGTTAGACTGAAGATCTAAATGTCCCTGTTTCAATCCCGGGTATCGGCACAGTTGAGAGGTTCCTTGCTTCTAACAAAATAGGTCTTGGAATCAGCTGTAGTACGTTTTTCTCTATCAACATTTTTATCAACTGATCTACAAAATGATCAATTCAACATAGACTTTGCTTTCTGTCCTCCTTTTAAACTTTCTTCCACCTATCTTGCCTTCAGGTTTGACTATGAATGTTTCCCATTTCGTCCTTTTTTGTAAAGTAAACTCTTGTCTGCATCACATTCCACTTCCCCTTGAACACAGATGTCAGTAGTCAGATGACATTGCTTACCTACTCATGCCAAATATATCTGGGTAATATAGTGCTAGTCCATTCAAGGTTAAAAAAACAACTACCTAACCTGGATCCCAAAAATGCTATTTACCCATTGCACCAGTTAACTGGGGAATGATACAGGACTCCTTAAAACATATCTCTACCATATGAGGTTAAAAATCCAGGTCCTGCATCTATTTTGTTAAATGGTTCAAATTAAAGTATGAAGACCACAGATATCAGCAGGCTGAAATAGCTCAGTTGGGAGAGTGTTAGACTGAAGATCTAAAGGTCCCTGGTTCAATCCCGGGTTTCGGCACTGTTGAGACGTTCTTTGCTTCTAACAAAATAGGTCTTGGAATCAGCTGTAGTCCTTTTTCTGTATTCATCAAATTTATTCCAACTGATCTACAACACAATCAATTTAACATAGACTTTGCTTTCTGTCCTCCTTCTAGACTTGCTTCCACCTCTCTTGCCTTCAGGTTTGACTATGAATGTTTCCCATGTCATGCTTTTTTGTAAAGTAAACTCTGGTCTGCATTACCTTCCACTTCCCCTTGAACACAGATGTCTGTGGTCAGATGACATTGCTTACCTACTGAGGCAAAGTACGTCTGGGTAATATAGTGCTAGTCCATTCGGAGTTAAAAAAAAATGACCTAACCTGGATCCCAAAAATAGTATTTACCCATTGCACCAGTTAACTGCTGAATGATACAGGACTCCTTAAACCATATCTCTAACCTATAAGGTCAAATATCCAGGTCATGCATCTATTTTGTTAAATGGTTCAAATCAAAGTATGAAGACTACAGCTAGCAGGAGGCCGAAATAGCTCAGTTGGGAGAGCGTTAGACTGAAGATCTAAAGGTCCCTGGTTCAATCTCGGATTTCGGCACTGTTGAGAGGTTCCTTGCTTCTCACAAAATAAGTCTTGGAATCAGCTGTAGTACTTTTTTCTCTATCAACATTTTTATCAACTGATCTACAAAATGATCAATTCAACATAGACTTTGCTTTCTGTCCTCCTTTTAAACTTTCTTCCACCTATCTTGCCTTCAGGTTTGACTATGAATGTTTCCCATTTCGTCCTTTTTTGTAAAGTAAACTCTTGTCTGCATCACATTCCACTTCCCCTTGAACACAGATGTCAGTAGTCAGATGACATTGCTTACCTACTCATGCCAAATATATCTGGGTAATATAGTGCTAGTCCATTCAGAGTTAAAAAAACAACTACCTAACCTGGATCCCAAAAATGCTATTTACCCATTGCACCAGTTAACTGGGGAATGATACAGGACTCCTTAAAACATATCTCTACCATATGAGGTTAAAAATCAAGGTCCTGCATCTATTTTGTTAAATGGTTCAAATTAAAGTATGAAGACCCCAGCTATCATAAGGCCGAAATAGCTCAGTTGGGCGAGCGTTAGACTGAAGATCTAAAGGTCCCTGGTTCAATCCCGGGTTTCGGCACAGTTGAGAGTTTCCTTGCTTCTTACAAAATAGGTCTTGGAATCAGCTGTAGTACTGTTTCTATATTCATCAAATTTTTTCCAACTGATCTACAACACAATCAATTAAACATAGACTTTGCTTTATGTCCTCCTTCTAAACTTGCTTCCACCTCTCTTACCTTCAGGTTTGACAAAGAATATTTCCCATTTCATGCTTTTTTGTAAAGTAAACTCTTGTCTGCATTACCTTCCACTTCCCCTTGAACACAGATGTCAGTAGTCAGATGACATTGCTTACCTACTCATGCCAAATATATCTGGGTAATATAGTGCTAGTCCATTCAGAGTTAAAAAAACAACTACCTAACCTGGATCCCAAAAATGCTATTTACCCATTGCACCAGTTAACTGCGGAATGATACAGGACTCCTTAAAACATATCTCTACCATATGAGGTTAAAAATCCAGGTCCTGCATCTATTTTGTTAAATGGTTTAAATTAAAGTATGAAGACCACAGCTATAAGCAGGCTGAAATAGCTCAGTTGGGAGAGCGTTAGACTGAAGATCTAAAGGTCCCTGGTTCAATCCCGGGTTTCGGCACAGTTGAGAGGTTCCTTGTTTCTACAAAATAGGTCTTGGAATCAGCTGTAGTACTTTTTCTCTATTCATCAAATTTGTTCCAACTGATCTACAACACAATCAATTTAACATAGACTTTGCTTTATGTCCTCCTTCTAAACTTGCTTCCACCCTCTTACCTTCAGGTTTGACAATGAATATTTCCCATTTCATGCTTTTTTGTAAAGTAAACTCTTGTCTGCATTACCTTCCACTTCCCCTTGAACACAGCTGTCAGTAGTCAGATGACATTGCTTACCTACTCATGCCAAATATATCTGGGTAATATAGTGCTAGTCCATTCAGAGTTAAAAAAACAACTACCTAACCTGGATCCCAAAAATGCTATTTACCCATTGCACCAGTTAATTGCGGAATGATACAGGACTCCTAAAAACATATCTCTACCATATGAGGTTAAAAATCCAGGTCCTGCATCTATTTTGTTAAATGGTTTAAATTAAAGTATGAAGACCACAGCTATAAGCAGGCCGAAATAGCTCAGTTGGGAGAGCGTTAGACTGAAGATCTAAAGGTCCCTGGTTCAATCTTGGGTTTCGGCACAGTTGAGAGGTTCCTTGCTTCTAACAAAATAGGTCTTGGAATCAGCTGTAGTACTTTTTTCTTTATCAACTGATCTACAAAATGATCAATTCAACATAGACTTTGCTTTCTGTCCTCCTTTTAAACTTGCTACCACCTATCTTGCCTTCAGGTTTGACTATGAATGTTTCCCATTTCGTCCTTTTTTGTAAAGTAAACTCTTGTCTGCATCACATTCCACTTCCCCTTGAACACAGATGTCAGTAGTCAGATGACATTGCTTACCTACTCATGTCAAATATATCTGGGTAATATACTGCTAGTCCATTCAGAGTTAAAAAAACAACTACCTAACCTGGATCCCAAAAATGCTATTTACCCATTGCACCAGTTAACTGGGGAATGATACAGGACTCCTTAAAACATATCTCTACCATATGAGGTTAAAAATCCAGGTCCTGCATCTAGTTTGTTAAATGGTTCAAATTAAAGTATGAAGACCACAGACATCAGCAGGCCGAAATAGCTCATTTGGGAGAGTGTTAGACTGAAGATCTAAAGGTCCCTGGTTCAATCCCGGGTTTTGGCACTGTTGAGAGGTTCTTTGCTTCTAACAAAATAGGTCTTGGAATCAGCTGTAGTCCTTTTTCTGTATTCATCAAATTTTTTCCAACTGATCTACAACACAATCAATTTAACATAGACTTTGCTTTCTGTCCTCCTTCTAGACTTGCTTCCACCTCTCTTGCCTTCAGGTTTGACTATGAATGTTTCCCATGTCATGCTTTTTTGTAAAGTAAACTCTGGTCTGCATTACCTTCCATTTCCCCTTGAACACAGATGTCAGTGGTCAGATGACATTGCTTACCTACTCAGGCAAAATACGTCTGGGTAATATAGTGCTAGTCCATTCGGAGTTAAAAAAAAAATGACCTAACCTGGATCCCAAAAATAGTATTTACCCATTGCACCAGTTAACTGCTGAATGATACAGGACTCCTTAAAACATATCTCTAACCTATAAGGTCAAATATCCAGGTCATGCATCTATTTTGTTAAATGGTTCAAATCAAAGTATGAAGACTACAGCTAGCAGGAGGCCGAAATAGCTCAGTTGGGAGAGCGTTAGACTGAAGATGTAAAGGTCCCTGGTTCAATCCCGGGTTTCGGCACTGTTGAGAGGTTCCTTGCTTCTCACAAAATAAGTCTTGGAATCAGCTGTAGTTCTTTTTTCTCTAGCAACATTTTTATCAACTGATCTACAAAATGATCAATTCAACATAGACTTTGCTTTCTGTCCTCCTTTTAAACTTTCTTCCACCTATCTGGCCTTCAGGTTTGACTATGAATGTTTCCCATTTCGTCCTTTTTTGTAAAGTAAACTCTTGTCTGCATCACATTCCACTTCCCCTTGAACACAGATGTCAGTAGTCAGATGACATTGCTTACCTACTCATGCCAAATATATCTGGGTAATATAGTGCTAGCCCATTCAGAGTTAAAAAAACAACTACCTAACCTGGATCCCAAAAATGCTATTTACCCATTGCACCAGTTAATTGCGGAATGATACAGGACTCCTTAAAACATATCTCTACCATATGAGGTTAAAAATCCAGGTCCTGCATCTATTTTGTTAAATGGTTTAAATTAAAGTATGAAGACCACAGCTATAAGCAGGCCGAAATAGCTCAGTTGGGAGAGCGTTAGACTGAAGATCTAAAGGTCCCTGGTTCAATCCCGGGTTTCGGCACAGTTGAGAGGTTCCTTGCTTCTAACAAAATAGGTCTTGGAATCAGCTGTAGTACTTTTTCTCTATTCATCAATTTTTTTCCAACTGATCTACAACACAATCAATTTAACATAGACTTTGCTTTATGTCCTCCTTCTAAACTTGCTTCCACCTCTCTTACCTTCAGGTTTGACAATGAATATTTCCCATTTCATGCTTTTTTGTAAAGTAAACTCTTGTCTGCATTACCTTCCACTTCCCCTTGAACACAGATGTCAGTAGTCAGATGACATTGCTTACCTACTCATGCCAAATATATCTGGGTAATATAGTGCTAGTCCATTCACAGTTAAAAAAACAACTACCTAACCTGGATCCCAAAAATGCTATTTGCTCATTGCACCAGTTAATTGCGGAATGATACAGGACTCCTTAAAACATATCTCTACCATATGAGGTTAAAAATCCAGGTCCTGCATCTATTTTGTTAAATGGTTTAAATTAAAGTATGAAGACCACAGCTATAAGCAGGCCGCAATAGCTCAGTTGGGAGAGCGTTAGACTGAAGATCTAAAGGTCCCTGGTTCAATCCCGGGTTTCGGCATAGTTGAGAGGTGCCTTGCTTCTAACAAAATAGGTCTTGGAATCAGCTGTAGTACTTTTTTCTCTATCAATATTTTTATCAACTGATCTACAAAATGATCAATTCAACATAGACTTTGCTTTCTGTCCTCCATTTAAACTTTCTTCCACCTATCTTGCCTTCAGGTTTGACAATGAATGTTTCCCATTTCGTCCTTTTTTGTAAAGTAAACTCTTGTCTGCATCACATTCCACTTCCCCTTGAACACAGATGTCAGTAGTCAGATGACATTGCTTACCTACTCATGCCAAATATATCTAGGTAATATAGTGCTAGTCCATTCAGAGTTAAAAAAACAACTACCTAACCTGGATCCCAACAATGCTATTTACCCATTGCACCAGTTAACTGGGGAATGATACAGGACTCCTTAAAACATATCTCTACCATATGAGGTTAAAAATCAAGGTCCTGCATCTATTTTGTTAAATGGTTCAAATTAAAGTATGAAGACCCCAGCTATCAGAAGGCCGAAATAGCTCAGTTGGGAGAGCGTTAGACTGAAGATCTAAAGGTCCCTGGTTCAATCCCAGGTTTTGGCACAGTTGAGAGGTTCCTTGCTTCTAACAAAATAGGTCTTGGAATCAGCTGTAGTACTGTTTCTCTATTCATCAAATTTTTTCCAACTGATCTACAACACAATCAATTTAACATAGACTTTGCTTTATGTCCTCCTTCTAAACTTGCTTCCACCTCTCTTACCTTCAGGTTTGACAATGAATATTTCCCATTTCATGCTTTTTTGTAAAGTAAACTCTTGTCTGCATTACCTTCCACTTCCCCTTGAACACAGATGTCAGTAGTCAGCTGACATTGCTTACCTACTCATGCATAATATATCTGGGTAATATAGTGCTAGCCCATTCAGAGTTAAAAAAACAACTACCTAACCTGGATCCCAAAAATGCTGTTTACCCATTGCACCAGTTAATTGGGAATGATACAGGACTCATTAAAACATATCTCTACCATATGAGGTTAAAAATCCAGGTCCTGCATCTATTTTGTTAAATGGTTTATTAAAGTATGAAGACCACAGCTACAAGTAGGCCGAAATAGGTCAGTTGGGAGAGCGTTAGACTGAAGATCTAAAGGTCCCTGTTTCAATCCCGGGTTTCGCCACAGTTGAGAGGTTCCTTGCTTCTAACAAAATAGGTCTTGGAATCAGCTGTAGTACTTTTTTCTCTATCAACATTTTTATCAACTGATCTACAAAATGATCAATTCAACATAGACTTTGCTTTCTGTCCTCCTTTTAAACTTTCTTCCACCTATCTTGCCTTCAGGTTTGACTATGAATGTTTCCCATTTCGTCCTTTTTTGTAAAGTAAACTCTTGTCTGCATCACATTCCACTTCCCCTTGAAAACAGATGTCAGTAGTCAGATGACATTGCTTACCTACTCATGCCAAATATATCTGGGTAATATACTGCTAGTCCATTCAGAGTTAAAAAAACAACTACCTAACCTGGATCCCAAAAATGCTATTTACCCATTGCACCAGTTAACTGGGGAATGATACAGGACTCCTTAAAACATATCTCTACCATATGAGGTTAAAAATCCAGGTCCTGCATCTAGTTTGTTAAATGGTTCAAATTAAAGTATGAAGACCACAGACATCAGCAGGCCGAAATAGCTCATTTGGGAGAGTGTTAGACTGAAGATCTAAAGGTCCCTGGTTCAATCCTGGGTTTCGGCACTGTTGAGAGGTTCTTTGCTTCTAACAAAATAGGTCTTGGAATCAGCTGTAGTCCTTTTTCTGTATTCATCAAATTTTTTCCAACTGATCTACAACACAATCAATTTAACATAGACTTTGCTTTCTGTCCTCCTTCTAGACTTGCTTCCACCTCTCTTGCCTTCAGGTTTGACTATGAATGTTTCCCATGTCATGCTTTTTTGTAAAGTAAACTCTGGTCTGCATTACCTTCCATATCCCCTTGAACACAGATGTCAGTGGTCAGATGACATTGCTTACCTACTCAGGCAAAATACGTCTGGGTAATATAGTGCTAGTCCATTCGGAGTTAAAAAAAAAATGACCTAACCTGGATCCCAAAAATAGTATTTACCCATTGCACCAGTTAACTGCTGAATGATACAGGACTCCTTAAAACATATCTCTAACCTATAAGGTCAAATATCCAGGTCATGCATCTATTTTGTTAAATGGTTCAAATCAAAGTATGAAGACTACAGCTAGCAGGAGGCCGAAATAGCTCAGTTGGGAGAGCGTTAGACTGAAGATCTAAAGGTCCCTGGTTCAATCCCGGGTTTCGGCACAGTTGAGAGGTTCCCTGCTTCTAACAAAATAGGTCTTGGAATCAGCTGTAGTACTTTTTTCTCTATCAACATTTTTATCAACTGATCTACAAAATGATCAATTCAACATAGACTTTGCTTTCTGTCCTCCTTTTAAGCTTTCTTCCACCTATCTTGCCTTCAGGTTTGACTATGAATGTTTCCCATTTTGTCCTTTTTTGTAAAGTAAACTCTTGTCTGCATCACATTCCACTTCCCCTTGAACACAGATGTCAGTAGTCAGATGACATTGCTTACCTACTCATGCCAAATATATCTGGGTAATATAGTGCTAGTCCATTCAGAGTTAAAAAAACAACTACCTAACCTGGATCCCAAAAATGCTATTTACCCATTGCACCAGTTAACTGGGGAATGATACAGTACTCCTTAAAACATATCTCTACCATATGAGGTTAAAAATCCAGGTCCTGCATCTATTTTGTTAAATGGTTCAAATTAAAGTATGAAGACCCCAGCTATCAGAAGGCCGAAATAGCTCAGTTGGGAGAGCGTTAGACTGAAAATCTAAAGGTCCCTGTTTCAATCCTGGGTTTCGGGCACAGTCGAGACGTTCCTTGCTTCTAACAAAATAGGTCTTGGAATCAGCTGTAGTACTTTTTCTCCATTCATCAAATTTTTTCCAACTGATCTACAACACAATCAATTTAACATAGACTTTGCTTTATGTCCTCCTTCTAAACTTGCTTCCACCTCTCTTACCTTCAGGTTTGACAATGAATATTTCCCATTTCATGCTTTTTTGTAAAGTAAACTCTTGTCTGCATTACCTTCCACTTCCCCTTGAACACAGATGTCAGTAGTCAGCTAACATTGCTTACCTACTCATGCCAAATATATCTGGGTAATATAGTGCTAGCCCATTCAGAGTTAAAAAAACAACTACCTAACCTGGATCCCAAAAATGCTATTTACCGATTGCACCAGTTAATTGCGGAATGATACAGGACTCGTTAAAACATATCTCTACCATATGAGGTTAAAAATCCAGGTCCTGCATCTATTTTGTTAAATGGTTTAAATTAAAGTATGAAGACCACAGCTGTAAGCAGGCCGAAGTAGCTCAGTTGGGAGAGCGTTAGACTGAAGATCTAAATGTCCCTGTTTCAATCCCGGGTATCGGCACAGTTGAGAGGTTCCTTGCTTCTAACAAAATAGGTCTTGGAATCAGCTGTAGTACGTTTTTCTCTATCAACATTTTTATCAACTGATCTACAAAATGATCAATTCAACATAGACTTTGCTTTCTGTCCTCCTTTTAAACTTTCTTCCACCTATCTTGCCTTCAGGTTTGACTATGAATGTTTCCCATTTCGTCCTTTTTTGTAAAGTAAACTCTTGTCTGCATCACATTCCACTTCCCCTTGAACACAGATGTCAGTAGTCAGATGACATTGCTTACCTACTCATGCCAAATATATCTGGGTAATATAGTGCTAGTCCATTCAAGGTTAAAAAAACAACTACCTAACCTGGATCCCAAAAATGCTATTTACCCATTGCACCAGTTAACTGGGGAATGATACAGGACTCCTTAAAACATATCTCTACCATATGAGGTTAAAAATCCAGGTCCTGCATCTATTTTGTTAAATGGTTCAAATTAAAGTATGAAGACCACAGATATCAGCAGGCTGAAATAGCTCAGTTGGGAGAGTGTTAGACTGAAGATCTAAAGGTCCCTGGTTCAATCCCGGGTTTCGGCACTGTTGAGACGTTCTTTGCTTCTAACAAAATAGGTCTTGGAATCAGCTGTAGTCCTTTTTCTGTATTCATCAAATTTATTCCAACTGATCTACAACACAATCAATTTAACATAGACTTTGCTTTCTGTCCTCCTTCTAGACTTGCTTCCACCTCTCTTGCCTTCAGGTTTGACTATGAATGTTTCCCATGTCATGCTTTTTTGTAAAGTAAACTCTGGTCTGCATTACCTTCCACTTCCCCTTGAACACAGATGTCTGTGGTCAGATGACATTGCTTACCTACTGAGGCAAAGTACGTCTGGGTAATACAGTGCTAGTCCATTCGGAGTTAAAAAAAAATGACCTAACCTGGATCCCAAAAATAGTATTTACCCATTGCACCAGTTAACTGCTGAATGATACAGGACTCCTTAAACCATATCTCTAACCTATAAGGTCAAATATCCAGGTCATGCATCTATTTTGTTAAATGGTTCAAATCAAAGTATGAAGACTACAGCTAGCAGGAGGCCGAAATAGCTCAGTTGGGAGAGCGTTAGACTGAAGATCTAAAGGTCCCTGGTTCAATCTCGGATTTCGGCACTGTTGAGAGGTTCCTTGCTTCTCACAAAATAAGTCTTGGAATCAGCTGTAGTACTTTTTTCTCTATCAACATTTTGATCAACTGATCTACAAAATGATCAATTCAACATAGACTTTGCTTTCTGTCCTCCTTTTAAACTTTCTTCCACCTATCTTGCCTTCAGGTTTGACTATGAATGTTTCCCATTTCGTCCTTTTTTGTAAAGTAAACTCTTGTCTGCATCACATTCCACTTCCCCTTGAACACAGATGTCAGTAGTCAGATGACATTGCTTACCTACTCATGCCAAATATATCTGGGTAATATAGTGCTAGTCCATTCAGAGTTAAAAAAACAACTACCTAACCTGGATCCCAAAAATGCTATTTACCCATTGCACCAGTTAACTGGGGAATGATACAGGACTCCTTAAAACATATCTCTACCATATGAGGTTAAAAATCAAGGTCCTGCATCTATTTTGTTAAATGGTTCAAATTAAAGTATGAAGACCCCAGCTATCATAAGGCCGAAATAGCTCAGTTGGGCGAGCGTTAGACTGAAGATCTAAAGGTCCCTGGTTCAATCCCGGGTTTCGGCACAGTTGAGAGTTTCCTTGCTTCTTACAAAATAGGTCTTGGAATCAGCTGTAGTACTGTTTCTATATTCATCAAATTTTTTCCAACTGATCTACAACACAATCAATTAAACATAGACTTTGCTTTATGTCCTCCTTCTAAACTTGCTTCCACCTCTCTTACCTTCAGGTTTGACAAAGAATATTTCCCATTTCATGCTTTTTTGTAAAGTAAACTCTTGTCTGCATTACCTTCCACTTCCCCTTGAACACAGATGTCAGTAGTCAGATGACATTGCTTACCTACTCATGCCAAATATATCTGGGTAATATAGTGCTAGTCCATTCAGAGTTAAAAAAACAACTACCTAACCTGGATCCCAAAAATGCTATTTACCCATTGCACCAGTTAACTGCGGAATGATACAGGACTCCTTAAAACATATCTCTACCATATGAGGTTAAAAATCCAGGTCCTGCATCTATTTTGTTAAATGGTTTAAATTAAAGTATGAAGACCACAGCTATAAGCAGGCTGAAATAGCTCAGTTGGGAGAGCGTTAGACTGAAGATCTAAAGGTCCCTGGTTCAATCCCGGGTTTCGGCACAGTTGAGAGGTTCCTTGTTTCTACAAAATAGGTCTTGGAATCAGCTGTAGTACTTTTTCTCTATTCATCAAATTTGTTCCAACTGATCTACAACACAATCAATTTAACATAGACTTTGCTTTATGTCCTCCTTCTAAACTTGCTTCCACCCCTCTTACCTTCAGGTTTGACAATGAATATTTCCGATTTCAGGCTTTTTTGTAAAGTAAACTCTTGTCTGCATTACCTTCCACTTCCCCTTGAACACAGCTGTCAGTAGTCAGATGACATTGCTTACCTACTCATGCCAAATATATCTGGGTAATATAGTGCTAGTCCATTCAGAGTTAAAAAAACAACTACCTAACCTGGATCCCAAAAATGCTATTTACCCATTGCACCAGTTAATTGCGGAATGATACAGGACTCCTAAAAACATATCTCTACCATATGAGGTTAAAAATCCAGGTCCTGCATCTATTTTGTTAAATGGTTTAAATTAAAGTATGAAGACCACAGCTATAAGCAGGCCGAAATAGCTCAGTTGGGAGAGCGTTAGACTGAAGATCTAAAGGTCCCTGGTTCAATCTTGGGTTTCGGCACAGTTGAGAGGTTCCTTGCTTCTAACAAAATAGGTCTTGGAATCAGCTGTAGTACTTTTTTCTTTATCAACTGATCTACAAAATGATCAATTCAACATAGACTTTGCTTTCTGTCCTCCTTTTAAACTTGCTACCACCTATCTTGCCTTCAGGTTTGACTATGAATGTTTCCCATTTTGTCCTTTTTTGTAAAGTAAACTCTTGTCTGCATCACATTCCACTTCCCCTTGAACACAGATGTCAGTAGTCAGATGACATTGCTTACCTACTCATGCCAAATATATCTGGGTAATATAGTGCTAGTCCATTCAGAGTTAAAAAAACAACTACCTAACCTGGATCCCAAAAATGCTATTTACCCATTGCACCAGTTAACTTGGGAATGATACAGGACTCCTTAAAACATATCTCTACCATATGAGGTTAAAAATCCAGGTCCTGCATCTATTTTGTTAAATGGTTCAAATTAAAGTATGAAGACCCCAGCTATCAGAAGGCGGAAATAGCTCAGTTGGGAGAGCGTTGGACTGAAGATCTAAAGGTCCCTGGTTCAATCCCGGGTTTCGGCACAGTTGAGAGGTTCCTTGCTTCTAACAAAATAGGTCTTGGAATCAGCTGTAGTACTTTTTCTCTATTCATGAAATTTTTTCCAACTAATCTACAACACAATCAATTTAACATAGACTTTGCTTTATGTCCTCCTTCTAAACTTGCTTCCACCTCTCTTACCTTCAGGTTTGACAATGAATATTTCCCATTTCATGCTTTGTTGTGAAGTAAATTCTTGTCTGCATTACCTTCCACTTCCCCTTGAACACAGATGTCAGTAGTCAGATGATATTGCTTACCTACTCATGCCAAATACGTCTGGGTGATATAGTGCTAGTCCATTCGGAGTTAAAAAAAAAATGACCTAACCTGGATCCCAAAAATATTATTTACCCATTGCACCAGTTAACTGCTGAATGATACAGGACTCCTTAAAACATATCTCTAACATATAAGGTCAAATATCCAGGTCATGCATCTATTTAGTTAAATGGTTCAAATTAAGGTATGAAGACTATAGCTAGCAGCAGGCCGAAATAGCTCAGTTGGGAGAGCGTTAGACTGAAGATCTAAAGGTCCCTGGTTCAATCCCCGGTTTCGGCACAGTTGAGACGTTCCTTGCTTCTAACAAAATAGGTCTTGGAATCAGCTGTAGTACTTTTTCTCTATTCATCAAATTTTTTCCAACTGATCTACAACACAATCAATTTAACATAGACTTTGCTTTATGTCCTCCTTCTAAACTTGCTTCCACCTCTCTTACCTTCAGGTTTGACAATGAATATTTCCCATTTCATGCTTTTTTGTAAAGTAAACTCTTGTCTGCATTACCATCCACTGCCCCTTGAACACAGATGTCAGTAGTCAGATGACATTGCTTACCTACTGATGCCAAATACGTCTGGGTAATATATTGCTAGTCCATTCGGAGTTAAAAAAAAAAAAGACCTAACCTGGATCCCAAAAATATTATTTACCCATTGCACCAGTTAACTGCTGAATGATACAGGACTCCTTAAAACATATCTCTAACATATAAGGTCAAATATCCAGGTCATGCATCTATTTTGTTGAATGGTTCAAATCAAAGTATGAAGACTACAGCTAAAAGCAGGCTGAAATAGCTCAGTTGGGAGAGCATTAGACTGAAGATCTAAAGGTCCCTGGTTCAATCCCGGGTTTCGGCACAGTTGAGAGGTTCCTTGCTTCTAACAAAATAGGTCTTGGAATCAGCTGTAGTACTTTTTTCTCTATTAACATTTTTATCAACTGATCTACAAAATGATCAATTCAACATAGACTTTGCTTTCTGTCCTCCTTTTAAACTTTCTTCCACCTATCTTGCCTTCAGGTTTGACTATGAATGTTTCCCATTTTGTCCTTTTTTGTAAAGTAAACTCTTGTCTGCATCACATTCCACTTCCCCTTGAACACAGATGTCAGTAGTCAGATGACATTGCTTACCTACTCATGCCAAATATATCTGGGTAATATAGTGCTAGTCCATTCAGAGTTAAAAGAACAACTACCTAACCTGGATCCCAAAAATGCTATTTACCCATTGCACCAGTTAACTGGGGAATGATACAGGACTCCTTAAAACATATCTCTACCATATGAGGTTAAAAATCCAGGTCCTGCATCTATTTTGTTAAATGGTTCAAATTAAAGTATGAAGACCCCAGTTATCAGAAGGCCGAAATAGCTCAGTTGGGAGAGCGTTAGACTGAAGATCTAAAGGTCCCTGGTTCAATCCCGGATTTCGGCACAGTTGACAGTTTCCTTGCTTCTAACAAAATAGGTCTTGGAATCAGCTGTAGTACTTTTTCTCTATTCATCAAATTTTTTCCAACTGATCTACAACACAATCAAGTTAACATAGACTTTGCTTTATGTCCTCCTTCTAAACTTGCTTCCACCTCTCTTACCTTCAGGTTTGACAATGAATATTTCCCATTTCATGCTTTTTTGTAAAGTAAACTCTTGTCTGCATTACCTTCCTCTTCCCCTTGAACACAGATGTCAGTAGTCAGATGCCATTGCTTACCTACTCATGCCAAATATATCTGGGTAATATAGTGCTAGTCCATTCAGAGTTAAAAAACAACTACCTAACCTGGATCCCAAAAATGCTATTTACCCATTGCACCAGTTAATTGCGGAATGATACAGGACTCCTTAAAACATATCTCTACCATATGAGGTTAAAAATCCGGGTCCTGCATCTATTTTGTTAAATGGTTTAAATTAAAGTATGAAGACCACAGCTATAAGCAGGCCGAAATAGCTCAGTTGGGAGAGCGTTAGACTGAAGATCTAAAGGTCTGTGGTTCAATCCCGGGTTTCGGCACAGTTGAGAGGTTCCTTGCTTCTAACAAAATAGGTCTTGGAATCAGCTGTAGTACTTTTTCTCTATTCATCAAATTTTTTCCAACTGATCTACAACACAATCAATTTAACATGGACTTTGCTTTATGTCCTCCTTTTAAACTTGCTTCCACCTCTCTTACCTTCAGGTTTGACAATGAATATTTCCCATTTCATGCTTTTTTGTAAAGTAAACTTTTGTCTGCATTACATTCCACTTCCCCTTGAACACAGATGTCAGTAGTCAGATAACATTGCTTACCTACTCATGCCAAATACGTCTGGGTAATATAGTGCTAGTCCATTCGGAGTTAAAAAAAAAAAATGACCTAACCTGGATCCCAAAAATATTATTTACCCATTGCACCAGTTAACTGCTGAATGATACAGGACTCCTTAAAACATATCTCTAACATATAAGGTCAAATATCCAGGTCATGCATCCATTTAGTTAAATGGTTCAAATCAAAGTATGAAGACTACAGCTAGCAGCAGGCCGAAATAGCTCAGTTGGGAGAGCGTTAGACTGAAGATCTAAAGGTCCCTGGTTAAATCCCGGGTTCCGGTACTGTTGAGAGGTTCCTTGTTTCTCACAAAGTAAGTCTTGGAATCAGCTGTAGTACTTTTGTCTCTATCAACATTTTTATCAACTGATCTACAAAATGATCAATTCAACATAAACGTTGCTTTCTGTCCTCCTTTTAAAATTTCTTCCACCTATCTTGCCCTCAGGTTTGACTATGAATGTTTCCCATTTCATCCTTTTTTGTAAAGTAAACTCTTGTCTGCATCACATTCCACTTCCCCTTGAACACAGATGTCAGTAGTCAGATGACATTGCTTACCTACTCATGCCAAATATATCTGGGTAATATAGTGCTAGTCCATTCAGAGTTAAAAAAAACAACTACCTAACCTGGATCCCAAAAATGCTATTTACCCATTGCACCAGTTAACTGCGGAATGATACAGGACTCCTTAAAACATATCTCTACCATATGAGGTTAAAAATCCAGGTCCTGCATCTATTTTGTTAAATGGTTCAAATTAAAGTATGAAGACCCCAGCTATCAGAAGGCCGAAATAGCTCAGTTGGGAGAGCGTTAGACTGAAGATCTAAAGGTCCCTGCTTCAATCCCGGGTTTCGGCACAGTTGAGAGGTTCCTTGCTTCTCACAAAGTAGGTCTTGGAATCAGCTGTAGTACTTTTTCTCTATTCATCAAATTTTTTCCAACTGATCTACAACACAATCAATTTAACATAGACTTTGCTTTATGTCCTCCTTCTAAACTTGCTTCCACCTCTCTTACCTTCAGGTTTGACTATGAATATTTCCCATTTCATGCTTTTTTGTAAAGTAAACTCTTGTCTGCATTACCTTCCACTTCCCCTTGAACACAGATGTCAGTAGTCAGATGACATTGCTTACCTACTCATGCCAAATACGTCTGGGTAATATAGTGCTAGTCCATTCGGAGTAAAAAAAAAAAATGACCTAACCTGGATCCCAAAAATATTAATTACCCATTACACCAGTTAACTGCTGAATGATACAGGACTCCTTAAAACATATCTCTAACATATAAGGTCAAATATCCAGGTCATGCATCTATTTAGTTAAAACTGGGGAGGCTCGTCTTGGGAACACTCCAGTATGCAGACGACACGGTGATCATGGACCACACTAGGGTGGGGCTCCAAAGAGCCTTAAGCAGTTTGGCATTATACAATAAGTCAAATGACTTACGGATCAATGTGGGCAAGACCAAAATTGTCATTTTTGGCAAATACCCCCACAAAAAAGAAGCTTCATGGTCCCTGGGGGAGCACCGTATCGTCACTGCCCCATCCTACAACTATCTGGGCACCTGGGTCTCTGAGAGTGCCTCTGCAGCCAAACATCTGAAGGAGCTTAAACCTAAAATTGACAAAACCATTCTGTCGCTAAGACGCTTATGCCACCGCTTGGACAGTCCCTCAGCAGAACCAATGTTGACAGTGCTCAGGGCAAAACTGATCCCTGCCATTGCATATGGGCACATAGCCTACCCTGGTGCATTTGACAAAGTGGTCAACGCAGCCCAGGCGAAAGCCTACAAGTTGGTGCTACAGGCCCCTAGATATGCAAGGAACACTAGATTAAGGCTAGAAATAGGCCTTAAGCGACCGGAGCTGGTATTATTGGGGGACCTTTTAAAACTCTATATTAGAGTATTGAAAGCACCAGAACATTCGCTAAAGCACTCCCTAAAATCAATCTTTGATGAGGTGGGCTCCCCCTGGTACTCAAAGGTAGGACAAGCTATTGCAGCATTGAAAATCGAAAGAAGGAGTTTGCCCCTGCACGAAATTCCTTTCTCAGCCTGGGCCCAAGCTGTTAAGCGCCAAGTCCGGATCATCTCCTTTGGACTTGACCTTGCATCTCTTCGGCAAAATCCACTAACCCAGGCCCTGGACAAATCATATATTCCAGGTAAACCCCAACCTTACCTGCAAGATCCAGTATCCACTTACGCGAGAAAGAAAATTTTGTACTTTCGACTTTTGGCCCTCAGGATCATGGACTTCAACCCCAAATGGGCCCGTACGGATGGCACCTTGGCCTGTCGTCTATGCAATTACCGTAGAGAATCCTGGCTACACTTGCTGTGCTGCTGCACAAAGCTGGCCAATGACCGCCATCGCTTGCTGCTTCCGATTTTACGTAACACGGCCTATAGAACTTGTAGAGAGGCCTCGGACTGGTGCCTCTCAGTCTCCACGACCTGTTTGATAGCCAGAGTTGGGAAATGTATACACCAGGTAAAAATGGCACTCGACTCCCACTTAACGGCATTGTCTGCAAAGTAACTGGAAGCCTCCTGCCGCAGTTACCTAACTTGGGCTGGTTTAAAGATCCACGAAGAATCCATCTTTCGTCAACAGCCCTTGGTACATGAATTGACTCTACCAAACTTTCATGTGCCCCCCTTTATCAGCTGGGAAACACTTGTACAATCTATTCATCACTCCTTTTAAAAGAACCATGTTTAGGACAGCTAATCAGGACTAATATGTTAGTATTTTAACTTAAAGTGACTCTCACTTTTATGTTTGAATGGGACTTGAGAGTGGGGGAGTCGGGACGTTCATAAAGCTTTTTATTCTTTTTTTCACTTTTATACTGTAAAGATTTTAAGTAATCATGCAGTTTATTAATAAAAAATTGTCAAATTAAATGGTTCAAATCAAAGTATGAAGACTACAGCTAGCAGCAGGCCGAAAATGCTCAGTTGGGAGAGCGTTAGACTGAAGATCTAAAGGTCCCTGGTTCAATCCCGGGTTTCGGCACAGTTGAGAGGTTCCTTGCTTCTAACAAAATAGATCTTGGAATCAGCTGTAGTACTTTTTCTCTATTCATCAAATTTTTTTCAACTGATCTACAACACAATCAATTTAACATAGACTTTGCTTTATGTCCTCCTTCTAAACTTGTTTCCACCTATCCTACCTTCAGGTTTGACAATGAATATTTCCCATTTCATGCTTTTTTGTAAAGTAAACTCTTGTCTGCATTACCTTCCACTTCCCCTTGAACACAGATGTCAGTAGTCAGATGACATTGCTTACCTACTCATGCCAAATATATCTGGGTAATATAGTGCTAGTCCATTCAGAGTTAAAAAAACAACTAGCTAACCTGGATCCCAAAAATGCTATTTACCCATTGCACCAGTTAATTGCGGAATGATACAGGACTCGTTAAAACATATCTCTACCATATGAGGTTAAAAATCCAGGTCCTGCATCTATTTTGTTAAATGGTTTAAATTAGAGTATGAAGACCACAGCTATAAGCAGGCCAAAATAGCTCAGTTGGGAGAGCGTTAGACTGAAGATCTAAAGGTCCCTGGTTCAATCCTGGGTTTCGGCACAGTTGAGAGGTTCCTTGCTTCTAACAAAATAGGTCTTGGAATCAGATGTAGTACTTTTTTCTCTATCAACATTTTTATCAACTGATCTACAAAATGATCAATTCAACATAGACTTTGCTTTCTGTCCTCCTTTTAAACTTTCTTCCACCTATCTTGCCTTCAGGTTTGACTATGAATATTTCCCATTTCGTCCTTTTTTGTAAAGTAAACTCTTGTCTGCATCACATTCCACTTCCCCTTGAACACAGATGTCAGTAGTCAGATCACATTGCTTACCTACTCATGCCAAATATATCTGGGTAATATAGTGCTAGTCCATTCAGAGTTAAAAAAACAACTACCTAACCTGGATCCCAAAAATAGTATTTACCCATTGCACCAGTTAACTGCTGAATGATGCAGGACTCCTTAAAACATATCTCTAACCTATATGGTCAAATATCCAGGTCATGCATCTATTTTGTTAAATGGTTCAAATCAAAGTATGAAGACTACAGCTAGCAGGAGGCCGAAATAGCTCAGTTGGGAGAGCGTTAGACTGAAGATCTAAAGGTCCCTGGTTCAATCCCGGGTTTCGGCACTGTTGAGAGGTTCCTTGCTTCTCACAAAATTAGTCTTGGAATCAGCTGTAGTACTTTTTTCTCTATCAACATTTTTATCAACTGATCTACAAAACGATCAATTCAACATAGACTTTGCTTTCTGTCCTCCTTTTAAACTTTCTTCCACCTATCTTGCCTTCAGGTTTGACTATGAATGTTTCCCATTTCGTCCTTTTTTGTAAAGTAAACTCTTGTCTGCATCACATTCCACTTCCCCTTGAACACAGATGTCAGTAGTCAGATGACATTGCTTACCTACTCATGCCAAATATATCTGGGTAATATAGTGCTAGTCCATTCAGAGTTAAAAAAACAACTACCTAACCTGGATCCCAAAAATGCTATTTACCCATTGCACCAGTTAACTGGGGAATGATACAGGACTCCTTAAAACATATCTCTACCATATGAGGTTAAAAATCCAGGTCCTGCATCTATTTTGTTAAATGGTTCAAATTAAAGTATGAAGACCACATATATCAGCAGGCCGAAATAGCTCAGTTGGGAGAGTGTTAGACTGAAGATCTAAAGGTCCCTGGTTCAATCCCGGGTTTCGGCACTGTTGAGAGGTTCCTTGCTTCTCACAAAATTAGTCTTGGAATCAGCTGTAGTACTTTTTTCTCTATCAACATTTTTATCAACTGATCTACAAAATGATCAATTCAACATAGACTTTGCTTTCTGTCCTCCTTTTAAACTTTCTTCCACCTATCTTGCCTTCAGGTTTGACTATGAATGTTTCCCATTTCGTCCTTTTTTGTAAAGTAAACTCTTGTCTGCATCACATTCCACTTCCCCTTGAACACAGATGTCAGTAGTCAGATGACATTGCTTACCTACTCATGCCAAATATATCTGGGTAATATAGTGCTAGTCCATTCAGAGTTAAAAAAACAACTACCTAACCTGGATCCCAAAAATGCTATTTACCCATTGCACCAGTTAACTGGGGAATGATACAGGACTCCTTAAAACATATCTCTACCATATGAGGTTAAAAATCAAGGTCCTGCATCTATTTTGTTAAATGGTTCAAATTAAAGTATGAAGACCCCAGCTATCAGAAGGCCGAAATAGCTCAGTTGGGCGAACGTTAGACTGAAGATCTAAAGGTCCCTGGTTCAATCCCGGGTTTCGGCACAGTTGAGAGGTTCCTTGCTTCTAACAAAATAGGTCTTGGAATCAGCTGTAGTACTGTTTCTCTATTCATCAAATGTATTCCAACTGATCTACAACACAATCAATTTAACATAGACTTTGCTTTCTGTCCTCCTTCTAGACTTGCTTCCACCTCTCTTGCCTTCAGGTTTGACTATGAATGTTTCCCATGTCATGCTTTTTTGTAAAGTAAACTCTGGTCTGCATTACCTTCCACTTCCCCTTGAACACAGATGTCAGTGGTCAGATGACATTGCTTACCTACTCAGGCAAGGTACGTCTGGGTAATATAGTTGTAGTCCATTCGGAGTTAAAAAAAATATGACCTAACCTGGATCCCAAAAATAGTATTTACCCATTGCACCAGTTAACTGCTGAATGATACAGGACTCCTTAAACCATATCTCTAACCTATAAGGTCAAATGTCCAGGTCATGCATCTATTTTGTTAAATGGTTCAAATCAAAGTATGAAGACTAGAGCTAGCAGGAGGCCGAAATAGCTCAGTTGGGAGAACGTTAGACTGAAGATCTAAAGGTCCCTGGTTCAATCCCGGGTTTCGGCACTGTTGAGAGGTTCCTTGCTTCTCACAAAATAAGTCTTGGAATCAGCTGTAGTACTTTTTTCTCTATCAACATTTTTATCAACTGATCTACAAAATGATCAATTCAACATAGACTTTGCTTTCTGTCCTCCTTTTAAACTTTTTTCCACCTATCTTGCCTTCAGGTTTGACTATGAATGTTTCCCATTTCGTCCTTTTTTGTAAAGTAAACTCTTGTCTGCATCACATTCCACTTCCCCTTGAACACAGATGTCAGTAGTCAGATGACATTGCTTACCTACTCATGCCAAATATATCTGGGTAATATAGTGCTAGTCCATTCAGAGTTAAAAAAACAACTACCTAACCTGGATCCCAAAAATGCTATTTACCCATTGCACCAGTTAACTTGGGAATGATACAGGACTCCTTAAAACATATCTCTACCATATGAGGTTAAAAATCCAGGTCCTGCATCTATTTTGTTAAATGGTTCAAATTAAAGTATGAGGACCCCAGCTATCAGAAGGCGGAAATAGCTCAGTTGGGAGAGCGTTAGACTGAAGATCTAAAGGTCCCAGGTTCAATCCCGGGTTTCGGCACAGTTGAGAGGTTCCTTGCTTCTAACAAAATAGGTCTTGGAATCAGCTGTAGTACTGTTTCTCTATTCATCAAATTTTTTCCAACTGATCTACAACACAATCAATTTAACATAGACTTTGCTTTATGTCCTCCTTCTAAACTTGCTTCCACCTCTCTTACCTTCAGGTTTGACAATGAATATTTCCCATTTCATGCTTTTTTGTGAAGTAAATTCTTGTCTGCATTACCTTCCACTTCCCCTTGAACACAGATGTCAGTAGTCAGATGACATTGCTTACCTACTCATGCCAAATACGTCTGGGTGATATAGTGCTAGTCCATTCGGAGATAAAAAAAAAATGACCTAACCTGGATCCCAAAAATATTATTTACCCATTGCACCAGTTAACTGCTGAATGATACAGGACTCCTTAAAACATATCTCTAACATATAAGGTCAAATATCCAGGTCATGCATCTATTTAGTTAAATGGTTCAAATTAAGGTAAAAAGACTATAGCTAGCAGCAGGCCGAAATATTTCATTTGGGAGAGCGTTAGACTGAAGATCTAAAGGTCCCTGGTTCAATCCCGGGTTTTGGCACTGTTGAGAGGTTCCTTGTTTCTAACAAAGTAAGTCTTGGAATCAGCTGTAGTACTTTTTTCTCTATCAACATTTTTATCAACTGATCTACAAAGTGATCAATTCAACATAGACGTTGCTTTCTGTCCTCCTTTTAAACTTTCTTCCACCTATCTTGCCTTCAGGTTTGACTATGAATGTTTCCCATTTCGTCCTTTTTTGTAAAGTAAACTCTTGTCTGCATCACATTCCACTTCCCCTTGAACACAGATGTCAGTAGTCAGATGACATTGCTTACCTACTCATGCCAAATATATCTGGGTAATATAGTGCTAGTCCATTCAGACTTAAAAAAACAACTACCTAACCTGGATCCCAAAAATGCTATTTACTCATTGCACCAGTTAACTGGGGAATGATACAGGACTCCTTAAAACATATCTCTACCATATGAGGTTAAAAATCCAGGTCCTGCATCTATTTTGTTAAATGGTTTAAATTAAAGTATGAAGACCACAGCTATAAGCAGGCCGAAATAGCTCAGTTGGGAGAGCGTTAGACTGAAGATCTAAAGGTCCCTGTTTCAATCCCGGGTTTCGGCACAGTTGAGAGGTTCCTTGCTTCTAACAAAATAGGTCTTGGAATCAGCTGTAGTACTTTTTTCTCTATCAACATTTTTATCAACTGGTCTACAAAATGATCAATTAAACATAGACTTTGCTTTCTGTCCTCCTTTTAAACTTTCTTCCACCTATCTTGCCTTCAGGTTTGACTATGAATGTTTCCCATTTCGTCCTTTTTTGTAAAGTAAACTCTTGTCTGCATCACATTCCACTTCCCCTTGAACACAGATGTCAGTAGTCAGATGACATTGCTTACCTACTCATGCCAAATATATCTGGGTAATATAGTGCTAGTCCATTCAGAGTTAAAAAAACAACTACCTAACCTGGATCCCAAATATGCTATTTAACCATTGCACCAGTTAACTGGGGAATGATACAGGACTCCTTAAAACATATCACTACCATATGAGGTTAGAAATCCAGGTCCTGCATCTATTTTGTTAAATGGTTCAAATTAAAGTATGAAGACCACAGATATCAGCAGGCCGAAATAGCTCAGTTGGGAGAGTGTTAGACTGAAGATCTAAAGGTCCCTGGTTCAATCCCGGGTTTCGGCACTGTTGAGAGGTTCCTTGCTTCTAACAAAATAGGTCTTAGAATCAGCTGTTGTCCTTTTTCTGTATTCATCAATTTTTTTCCAAATGATCTACAACACAATCAATTTAACATAGACTTTGCTTTCTGTCCTCCTTCTAGACTTGCTTCCACCTCTCTTGCCTTCAGGTTTGACTATGAATGTTTCCCATGTCATGCTTTTTTGTAAAGTAAACTCTGGTCTGCATTACCTTCCACTTCCCCTTGAACACAGATGTCAGTGGTCAGATGACATTGCTTACCGACTCAGGCAAAATACGTCTGGGTAATATAGTGCTAGTCCATTCGGAGTTAAAAAAAAAATGACCTAACCTGGATCCCAAAAATAGTATTTTCCCATTGCACCAGTTAACTGCTGAATGATACAGGACTCCTTAAAACATATCTCTAACCTATAAGGTCAAATATCCAGGTCATGCATCTATTTTGTTAAATGGTTCAAATCAAAGTATGAAGACTACAGCTAGCAGGAGGCAGAAATAGCTCATTTGGGAGAGCGTTAGACTGAAGATCTAAAGGTCCCTGGTTTAATCCCGGGTTTCGGCACTGTTGAGAGGTTCCTTGCTTCTCACAAAATAAGTCTTGGAATCAGCTGTAGTACTTTTTTCTTTATCAACTGATCCACAAAATGATCAATTCAAAAAAGACTTTGCTTTCTGTCCTCCTTTTAAACTTTCTTCCACTTATCTTGCCTTCAGGTTTGACTATGAATGTTTCCCATTTCGTCCTTTTTTGTAAAGTAAACTCTTGTCTGAATCACATTCCACTTCCCCTTGAACACAGATGTCAGTAGTCAGATGACATTGCTTACCTACTCATGCCAAATATATCTGGGTAATATAATGCTAGTCCATTCAGAGTTAAAAAAACAAGTACCTAACCTGGATCCCAAAAATGCTATTTACCCATTGCACCAGTTAACTGGGGAATGATACAGGACTCCTTAAAACATATCTCTACCATATGAGGTTAAAAATCCAGGTCCTGCATCTATTTTGTTAAATGGTTCAAATTAAAGTATGAAGACCCCAGCTATCAGAATGCCGAAATAGCTCAGTTGGGAGAGCGTTAGACTGAAGATCTAAAGGTCCCTGGTTCAATCCCGGGTTTCGGCACAGTTGAGAGGTTCCTTGCTTCTAACAAAATAGGTCTTGGATTCAGCTGTAGAACTTTTTCTCTATTCATCAAATTTTTTCCAACTGATCTACAACACAATAAATTTAACATAGACTTTGCTTTATGTCCTCCTTCTAAACTTGCTTCCACCTCTCTTAACTTCAGGTTTGACAATGAATATTTCCCATTTCATGCTTTTTTGTAAAGTAAACTCTTGTCTGCATCACCTTCCACTTCCCCTTGAACACAGATGTCAGTAGTCAGATGACATTGCTTGCCTACTCATGCCAAATATATCTGGGTAATATAGTGCTAGTCCATTCAGAGTTAAAAAAACAACTACCTAACCTGGATCCAAAAAATTCTATTTACCCATTGCACCAGTTAATTGCGGAATGATACAAAACTCCTTAAAACATATCTCTACCATATGAGGTTAAAAATCCAGGTCCTGCATCTATTTTGTTAAATGGTTTAAATTAAAGTATGAAGACCACAGCTGTAAGCAGGGCGAAATAGCTCAGTTGGGAGAGCATTAGACTGAAGATCTAAAGGTCCCTGGTTCAATCCCGGGTTTCGGCACAGTTGAGAGGTTCCTTACTTCTAACAAAATAGGTCTTGGAATCAGCTGTAGTACTTTTTTCTCTATCAACATTTTTATCAACTGATCTACAAAATGATCAATTCAACATAGACTTTGCTTTCTGTCCTCCTTTTAAACTTTCTTCCACCTATCTTGCCTTCAGGTTTGACAATGAATGTTTCCCATTTCGTCCTTTTTTGTAAAGTAAACTCTTGTCTGCATCACATTCCACTTCCCCTTGAACACAGATGTCAGTAGTCAGATGACATTGCTTACCTACTCATGCCAAATATATCTAGGTAATATAGTGCTAGTTCATTCAGAGTTAAAAAAACAACTACCTAACCTGGATCCCAAAAATGCTATTTACCCATTGCACCAGTTAACTGGGGAATGATACAGGACTCCTTAAAACATATCTCTACCATATGAGGTTAAAAATCCAGGTCCTGCATCTATTTTGTTAAATGGTTCAAATTAAAGTATGAAGACTCCAGCTATCAGAAGGCCAAAATAGCTCAGTTGGGAGAGCGTTAGACTGAAGATCTAAAGGTCCCTGGTTCAATTCCGGGTTTCGGCACAGTTGAGAGGTTCCTTGCTTCTAACAAAATAGGTCTTGGAATCAGCTGTAGTACTTTTTCTCTATTCATCAAATTTTTTCCAACTGATCTACAACACAATCAATTTAACATAGACTTTGCTTTATGTCCTCCTTCTAAACTTGCTTCCACCTCTCTTACCTTCAGGTTTGACAATGAATATTTCCCATTTCATGCTTTTTGTAAAGTAAACTCTTGTCTGCATTCCCTTCCACTTCCCCTTGAACACAGATGTCAGTAGTCAGATGACATTGCTTACCTACTCATGCCAAATATATCTGGGTAATATAGTGCTAGTCCATTCAGAGTTAAAAAAACAACTACCTAACCTGGATCCAAAAAATGCTATTTACCCATTGTACCAGTTAATTGCGGAATGATACAGGACTCCTTAAAACATATCTCTACCATATGAGGTTAAAAATCCAGGTCCTGCATCTATTTTGTTAAATGGTTTAAATTAAAGTATGAAGACCACAGCTATAAGCAGGCCGAAAAAGCTCAGTTGGGAGAGCGTTAGACTGAAGATCTAAAGGTCCCTGGTTCAATCCTGGGTTTCGGCACAGTTGAGAGGTTCCTTGCTTCTAACAAAATAGGTCTTGGAATCAGCTGTAGTACTTTTTCTCTATTCATCAAATTTTTTCCAACTGATCTACAACACAATCAATTTAACATAGACTTTGCTTTATGTCCTCCTTCTAAACTTGCTTCCACCTCTCTTAGCTTCAGGTTTGACAATGAATATTTCCCATTTCATGCTTTTTTGTAAAGTAAACTCTTGTCTGCATTACCTTCCACCTCCCCTTGAATACAGATGTCAGTAGTCAGATGACATTGCTTACCTACTCATGCCAAATATATCTGGGTAATATAGTGCTAGTCCATTCAGAGTTAAAAAAACAACTACCTAACCTGGATCCCAAAACTGCTATTTGCCCATTGCACCAGTTAATTGCGGAATGATACAGGACTCCTTAAAACATATCTCTACCATATGAGGTTAAAAATCCAGGTCCTGCATCTATTTTGTTAAATGGTTTAAATTAAAGTATGAAGACCACAGCTATAAGCAGGCCGCAATAGCTCAGTTGGGAGAGCGTTAGACTGAAGATCTAAAGGTCCCTGGTTCCATCCCGGTTTTCGGCACAGTTGAGAGGTTCCTTGCTTCTAACAAAATAGGTCTTGGAATCAGCTGTAGTACTTTTTTCTCTATCAACATTTTTATCAACTGATCTACAAAATGATCAATTCAACATAGACTTTGCTTTCTGTCCTCCTTTTAAACTTTCTTCCACCTATCTTGCCTTCAGGTTTGACAATGAATGTTTCCCATTTCGTCCTTTTTTGTAAAGTAAACTCTTGTCTGCATCACATTCCACTTCCCCTTGAACACAGATGTCAGTAGTCAGATGACATTGCTTACCTACTCATGCCAAATATTTCTAGGTAATATAGTGCTAGTCCATTCAGAGTTAAAAAAAAAACTACCTAACCTGGATCCCAAAAATGCTATTTACCCATTGCACCAGTTAACTGGGGAATGATACAGGACTCCTTAAAACATATCTCTACCATATGAGGTTAAAAATCCAGGTCCTGCATCTATTTTGTTAAATGGTTTAAATTAAAGTATGAAGACCACAGCTATAAGCAGGCCGAAATAGCTCAGTTGGGAGAGTGTTAGAATGAAGATCTAAAGGTCCCTGGTTCAATCCCGGGTTTCGGCACAGTTGAGAGGTTCCTTGCTTCTAACAAAATAGGTCTTGGAATCAGCTGTAGTACTTTTTCTCTATTCATCAAATTTTTTCCAACTGATCTACAACACAATCAATTTAACATAGACTTTGCTTTATGTCCTCCTTCTAAACTTGCTTCCACCTCTCTTACCTTCAGGTTTGACAATGAATATTTCCCATTTCATGCTTTTTTGTAAAGTAAACTCTTGTCTGCATTACCTTCCACCTCCCCTTGAATACAGATGTCAGTAGTCAGATGACATTGCTTACCTACTCATGCCAAATATATCTGGGTAATATAGTGCTAGTCCATTCAGAGTTAAAAAAACAACTACCTAACCTGGATCCCAAAACTGCTATTTGCCCATTGCACCAGTTAATTGCGGAATGATACAGGACTCCTTAAAACATATCTCTACCATATGAGGTTAAAAATCCAGGTCCTGCATCTATTTTGTTAAATGGTTTAAATTAAAGTATGAAGACCACAGCTATAAGCAGGCTGCAATAGCTCAGTTGGGAGAGCGTTAGACTGAAGATCTAAAGGTCCCTGGTTCAATCCCGGGTTTGGGCACAGTTGAGAGGTTCCTTGCTTCGAACAAAATAGGTCTTGGAATAAGCTGTAGTACTTTTTTCTCTATCAACATTTTTATCAACTGATCTACAAAATGATCAATTCAACATAGACTTTGCTTTCTGTCCTCTTTTTAAACTTTCTTCCACCTATCTTGCCTTCAGGTTTGACAATGAATGTTTCCCATTTCGTCCTTTTTTGTAAAGTAAACTCTTGTCTGCATCACATTCCACTTCCCCTTGAACACAGATGTCAGTAGTCAGATGACATTGCTTACCTACTCATGCCAAATATATCTAGGTAATATAGTGCTAGTCCATTCAGAGTTAAAAAAACAACTACCTAACCTGGATCCCAAAAATGCTATTTACCCATTGCACCAGTTAACTGGGGAATGATACAGGACTCCTTAAAACATATCTCTACCATATGAGGTTAAAAATCCAGGTCCTGCATCTATTTTGTTAAATGGTTCAAATTAAAGTATGAAGACCACAGCTATCAGAAGGCCGAAATAGCTCAGTTGGGAGAGCGTTAGACTGAAGATCTAAAGGTCCCTGGTTCAATCCCGGGTTTCGGCACAGTTGAGAGGTTCCTTGCTTCTAACAAAATAGGTCTTGGTATCAGCTGTAGTACTTTTTCTCTATTCATCAAATTTTTTCCAACTGATCTACAACACAATCAATTTAACATAGACTTTGCTTTATATCCTCCTTCTAAACTTGCTTCCACCTCTCTTACCTTCAGGTTTGACAATGAATATTTCCCATTTCATGCTTTTTTGTAAAGTAAACTCTTGTCTGCATTACCTTCCACTTCCCCTTGAACACAGATGTCAGTAGTCAGATGACATTGCTTACCTACTCATGCCAAATATATCTGGGTAATATAGTGCTAGTCCATTCAGAGTTAAAAAAACAACTACCTAACCTGGATCCCAAAAATGCTATTTACCCATTGCACCAGTTAATTGCAGAATGATACAGGACTCCTTAAAACATATCTCACCATATGAGGTTAAAAATCCAGGTCCTGCATCTATTTTGTTAAATGGTTTAAATTAAAGTATGAAGACCACAGCTATAAGCAGGCCGAAATAGCTAAGTTGGGAGAGCGTTAGACTGAAGATCTAAAGGTCCCTGGTTCAATCCCGGGTTTCGGCACAGTTGAGAGGTTCCTTGCTTCTAACAAAATAGGTCTTGGAATAATCTGTAGTACTTTTTTCTCTATCAACATTTTTATCAACTGATCTACAAAATGATCAATTCAACATAGACTTTGCTTTATGTCCTCCTTCTAAACTTGCTTCCACCTCTCTTACCTTCAGGTTTGACAATGAATATTTCCCATTTCATGCTTTTTTGTAAAGTAAACTCTTGTCTGCATTACCTTCCACTTCCCCTTGAACACAGATGTCAGTAGTCAGATGACATTGCTTACCTACTCATGCCAAATATATCTGGGTAATATAGTGCTAGTCCATTCAGAGTTAAAAAAACAACTACCTAACCTGGATCCAAAAAATGCTATTTACCCATTGTACCAGTTAATTGCGGAATGATACAGGACTCCTTAAACCATATCTCTACCATATGAGGTTAAAAATCCAGGTCCTGCATCTATTTTGTTAAATGGTTTAAATTAAAGTATGAAGACCACAGCTATAAGCAGGCCGAAATAGCTCAGTTGGGAGAGCGTCAGACTGAAGATCTAAATGTCCCTGGTTCAATCCCGGGTTTCGGCACAGTTGAAAGGTTCCTTGCTTCTAGCAAAATAGGTCTTGGAATCAGCTGTAGTACTTTTTCTCTATTCATCAAATTTTTTCCAACTGATCTACAACACAATCAATTTAACATAGACTTTGCTTTATGTCCTCCTTCTAAACTTGCTTCCACCTCTCTTACCTTCAGGTCTGACAATGAATATTTCCCATTTCATGCTTTTTTGTAAAGTAAACTCTTGTCTGCATTACCTTCCACCTCCCCTTGAATACAGATGTCAGTAGTCAGATGACATTGCTTACCTACTCATGCCAAATATATCTGGGTAATATAGTGCTAGTCCATTCAGAGTTAAAAAAACAACTACCTAACCTGGATCCCAAAACTGCTATTTGCCCATTGCACCAGTTAATTGCGGAATGATACAGGACTCCTTAAAACATATCTCTACCATATGAGGTTAAAAATCCAGGTCCTGCATCTATTTTGTTAAATGGTTTCAATTAAAGTATGAAGACCACATCTATAAGCAGGCCGCAATAGCTCAGTTAGGAGAGCATTAGACTGAAGATCTAAAGGTCCCTGGTTCCATCCCGGGTTTTGGCACAGTTGAGAGGTTCCTTGCTTCTAACAAAATAGGTCTTGGAATCAGCTGTAGTACTTTTTTCTCTATCAACATTTTTATCAACTGATCTATAAAATGATCAATTCAACATAGACTTTGCTTTCTGTCCTCCTTTTAAACTTTCTTCCACCTATCTTGCCTTCAGGTTTGACAATGAATGTTTCCCACTTCGTCCTTTTTTGTAAAGTAAACTCTTGTCTGCATCACATTCCACTTCCCCTTGAACACAGATGTCAGTAGTCAGATGACATTGCTTACCTACTCATGCCAAATATATCCAGGTAATATAGTGCTAGTCCATTCAGAGTTAAAAAAACAACTACCTAACCTGGATCCCAAAAATGCTATTTACCCATTGCACCAGTTAACTGGGGAATGATACAGGACTCCTTAAAACATATCTCTACCATATGAGGTTAAAAATCCAGGTCCTGCATCTATTTTGTTAAATGGTTCAAATTAAAGTATGAAGACCCCAGCTATCAGAATGCTGAAATAGCTCAGTTGGGAGAGCGTTAGACTGAAGATCTAAAGGTCCCTGGTTCAATCCTGGGTTTCGGCACAGTTGAGAGGTTCCTTGCTTCTAACAAAGTAGGTCTTGGAATCAGCTGTAGTACTTTTTCTCTATTCATCAAATTTTTTCCAACTGATCTACAACACAATCAATTTAACATAGACTTTGCTTTATGTCCTCCTTCTAAACTTGCTTCCACCTCTCTTAACTTCAGGTTTGACAATGAATATTTCCCATTTCATGCTTTTTTGTAAAGTAAACTCTTGTCTGCATTACCTTCCACTTCCCCTTGAACACAGATGTCAGTAGTCAGATGACATTTCTTGCCTACTCATGCCAAATATATCTGGGTAATATAGTGCTAGTCCATTCAGAGGTAAAAAAACAACTACCTAACCTGGATCCAAAAAATGCTATTTACCCATTGCACCAGTTAATTGCGGAATGATACAAGACTCCTTAAAACATATCTCTACCATATGAGGTTAAAAATCCAGGTCCTGCATCTATTTTGTTAAATGGTTTAAATTAAAGTATGAAGACCACAGCTGTAAGCAGGCCGAAATAGCTCAGTTGGGAGAGCATTAGACTGAAGATCTAAAGGTCCCTGGTTCAATCCTGGGTTTCGGCACAGTTGAGAGGTTCCTTGCTTCTAACAAAATAGGTCTTGGAATCAGCTGTAGTACTTTTTCTCTATTCATCAAATTTTTTCCAACTGATCTACAACACAATCAATTTAACATAGACTTTGCTTTATGTCCTCCTTCTAAACTTGCTTCCACCTCTCTTACCTTCAGGTTTGACAATGAATATTTCCCATTTCATGCTTTTTTGTAAAGTAAACTCTTGTCTGCATTACCTTCCACTTCCCCTTGAACACAGATGTCAGTAGTCAGATGACATTGCTTACCTACTCATGCCAAATATATCTGGGTAATATAGTGCTAGTCCATTCAGAGTTAAAAAAACAACTACCTAACCTGGATCCCAAAAATGCTATTTGCCCATTGCACCAGTTAATTGCGGAATGATACAGGACTCCTTAAAACATATCTCTACCATATGAGGTTAAAAATCCAGGTCCTGCATCTATTTTGTTAAATGATTTAAATTAAAGTATGAAGACCACAGCTATAAGCAGGCCGCAATAGCTCAGTTGGGAGAGCGTTAGACTGAAGATCTAAAGGTCCCTGGTTCAGTCCCGGGTTTCGGCACAGTTGAGAGGTTCCTTGCTTCTAACAAAATAGGTCTTGGAATCAGCTGTAGTACTTTTTTCTCTATCAACATTTTTATCAACTGATCTACAAAATGATCAATTCAACATAGACTTTGCTTTCTGTCCTCCTTTTAAACTTTCTTCCACCTATCTTGCCTTCAGGTTTCACAATGAATGTTTCCCATTTCGTCCTTTTTTGTAAAGTAAATTCTTGTCTGCATCACATTCCACTTCCCCTTGAACACAGATGTCAGTAGTCAGATGACATTGCTTACCTACTCATGCCAAATATATCTAGGTAATATAGTGCTAGTCCATTCAGAGTTAAAAAACAACTACCTAACCTGGATCCCAAAAATACTATTTACCCATTGCACCAGTTAACTGGGGAATGATACAGGACTCCTTAAAACATATCTCTACCATATGAGGTTAAAAATCCAGGTCCTGCATCTATTTTGTTAAATGGTTCAAATTAAAGTATGAAGACACCAGCTATCAGAAGGCCGAAATAGCTCAGTTGGGAGAGCGTTAGACTGAAGATCTAAAGGTCCCTGGTTCAATCCCGGGTTTCGGCACAGATGAGAGGTTCCTTGCTTCTAACAAAATAGGTCTTGGAATCAGCTGTAGTACTTTTTCTCTATTCATCAAATTTGTTCCAACTGATCTACAACACAATCAATTTAACATAGACTTTGCTTTATGTCCTCTTCTAAACTTGCTTCCACCTCTCTTACCTTCAGGTTTGACAATGAATATTTCCCATTTCATGCTTTTTTGTAAAGTAAACTCTTGTCTGAATTACCTTCCCCTTGAACACAGATGTCAGTAGTCAGATGACATTGCTTACCTACTCATGCCAAATATATCTGGGTAATATAGTGCTAGTCCATTCAGAGTTAAAAAAACAACTACCTAACCTGGATCCAAAAAATGCTATTTACCCATTGTACCAGTTAATTGCGGAATGATACAGGACTCCTTAAAACATATCTCTACCATATGAGGTTAAAAATCCAGGTCCTGCATCTATTTTGTTAAATGGTTTAAATTAAAGTATGAAGACCACAGCTATAAGCAGGCCGAAATAGCTCAGTTGGGAGAGCGTTAGACTGAAGATCTAAAGGTCCCTGGTTCCATCCTGGGTTTCGGCACAGTTGAGAGGTTCCTTGCTTCTAACAAAATAGGTCTTGGAATCAGCTGTAGTACTTTTTTCTCTATCAACATTTTTATCAACTGATCTACAAAATGATCAATTCAACATAGACTTTGCTTTCTGTCCTCTTTTTAAACTTTCTTCCACCTATCTTGCCTTCAGGTTTGACAATGAATGTTTCCCATTTCGTCCTTTTTTGTAAAGTAAACTCTTGTCTGCATCACATTCCACTTCCCCTTGAACACAGATGTCAGTAGTCAGATGACATTGCTTACCTACTCATGCCAAATATATCTAGGTAATATAGTGCTAGTCCATTCAGAGTTAAAAAAACAACTACCTAACCTGGATCACAAACATGCTATTTACCCATTGCACCAGTTAACTGGGGAATGATACAGGACTCCTTAAAACATATCTCTACCATATGAGGTTAAAAATCCAGGTCCTGCATCTATTTTGTTAAATGGTTCAAATTAAAGTATGAAGACCACAGCTATCAGAAGGCCGAAATAGCTCAGTTGGGAGAGCGTTAGACTGAAGATCTAAAGGTCCCTGGTTCAATCCCGGGTTTCGGCACAGTTGAGAGGTTCCTTGCTTCTAACAAAATAGGTCTTGGAATCAGCTGTAGTACTTTTTCTCTATTCATCAAATTTTTTCCAACTGATCTACAACACAATCAATTTAACATGGACTTTGCTTTATATCCTCCTTCTAAACTTGCTTCCACCTCTCTTACCTTCAGGTTTGACAATGAATATTTCCCATTTCATGCTTTTTTGTAAAGTAAACTCTTGTCTGCATTACCTTCCACTTCCCCTTGAACACAGATGTCAGTAGTCAGATGACATTGCTTACCTACTCATGCCAAATATATCTGGGTAATATAGTGCTAGTCCATTCAGAGTTAAAAAAACAACTACCTAACCTGGATCCCAAAAATGCTATTTACCCATTGCACCAGTTAATTGCGGAATGATACAGGACTCCTTAAAACATATCTCACCATATGAGGTTAAAAACTCCAGGTCCTGCATCTATTTTGTTAAATGGTTTAAATTAAAGTATGAAGACCACAGCTATAAGCAGGCTGAAATAGCTAAGTTGGGAGAGCGTTAGACTGAAGATCTAAAGGTCCCTGGTTCAATCCTGGGTTTCGGCACAGTTGAGAGGTTCCTTGCTTGTAACAAAATAGGTCTTGGAATCAGCTGTAGTACTTTTTTCTCTATCAACATTTTTATCAACTGATCTACAAAATGATCAATTCAACATAGACTTTGCTTTCTGTCCTCCTTTTAAACTTTCTTCCACCTATCTTGCCTTCAGGTTTGACTATGAATGTTTTCCATTTCGTCCTTTTTTGTAAAGTAAACTCTTGTCTGCATCACATTCCACTTCTCCTTGAACACAGATGTCAGTAGTCAGATGACATTGCTTACCTACTCATGCCAAATATATCTGGGTAATATAGTGCTAGTCCATTCAGAGTTAAAAAAACAACTACCTAACCTGGATCCCAAAAATGCTATTTACCCATTGCACCAGTTAACTGGGGAATGATACAGGACTCCTTAAAAAATATCTCTACCATATGAGGTTAAAAATCCAGGTCCTGCATCTATTTTGTTAAATGGTTCAAATTAAAGTATGAAGACCCCAGCTATCAGAAGGCCGAAATAGCTCAGTTGGGAGAGTGTTAGAGTGAAGATCTAAAGGTCCCTGGTTCAATCCCGGGTTTCGGCACAGTTGAGAGGTTCCTTGCTTCTAACAAAATAGGTCTTGGAATCAGCTGTAGTACTTTTTTCTCTATTAACATTTTTATCAACTGATCTACAAAATGATCAATTCAACATAGACTTTGCTTTCTGTCCTCCTTTTAAACTTTCTTCCACCTATCTTGCCTTCAGGTTTGACTATGAATGTTTTCCATTATGTCCTTTTTTGTAAAGTAAACTCTTGTCTGCATCACATTCCACTTCCCCTTGAACACAGATGTCAGTAGTCAGATGACATTGCTTACCTACTCATGCCAAATATATCTGGGTAATATAGTGCTAGTCCATTCAGAGTTAAAAAAACAACTACCTAACCTGGATCCCAAAAATGCTATTTACCCATTGCACCAGTTAACTGGGGAATGATACAGGACTCCTTAAAACATATCTCTACCATATGAGGTTAAAAATCCAGGTCCTGCATCTATTGTGTTAAATGGTTCAAATTAAAGTATGAAGACCCCAGCTATCAGAAGTCCGAAATAGCTCAGTTGGGAGAGCGTTAGAGTGAAAATCTAAAGGTCCCTGGTTCAATCCCGGGTTTCGGCACAGTTGAGAGGTTCCTTGCTTCTAACAAAATAGGTCTTGGAATCAGCTGTAGTACTTTTTTCTCTATTAACATTTTTATCAACTGATCTACAAAATGATCAATTCAACATAGACTTTGCTTTCTGTCCTCCTTTTAAACTTTCTTCCACCTATCTTGCCTTCAGGTTTGACTATGAATGTTTTCCATTTCGTCCTTTTTTGTAAAGTAAACTCTTGTCTGCATCACTTTCCACTTCCCCTTGAACACAGATGTCAGTAGTCAGATGACATTGCTTACCTACTCATGCCAAATATATCTGGGTAATATAGTGCTAGTCCATTCAGAGTTAAAAAAACAACTACCTAACCTGGATCCCAAAAATGCTATTTACCCATTGCACCAGTTAACTGGGGAATGATACAGGACTCCTTAAAACATATCTCTACCATATGAGGTTAAAAATCCAGGTCCTGCATCTATTTTGTTAAATGGTTCAAATTAAAGTATGAAGACCCCAGCTATCAGAAGGCCCAAATAGCTCAGTTGGGAGAGCGTTAGACTGAAGATCTAAAGGTCCCTGGTTCAATCCCGGGTTTCGGCACAGTTGAGACGTTCCTTGCTTCTAACAAAATAGGTCTTGGAATCAGCTGTAGTACTTTTTCTCTATTCATCAAATTTTTTCCAACTGATCTACAACACAATCAATTTAACATAGACTTTGCTTTATGTCCTCCTTCTAAACTTGCTTCCACCTCTCTTACCTTCAGGTTTGACAATGAATATTTCCCATTTCATGCTTTTTTGTAAAGTAAACTCTTGTCTGCATTACCTTCCACTTCCCCTTAAACACAGATGTCAGTAGTCAGATGACATTGCTTACCTACTCATGCCAAATATATCTGGGTAATATAGTGCTAGTCCATTCAGAGTTAAAAAAACAACTACCTAACCTGGATCCAAAAAATGCTATTTACCCATTGTACCAGTTAATTGCGGAATGATACAGGACTCCTTAAAACATATCTCTACCATATGAGGTTAAAAATCCAGGTCCTGCATCTATTTTGTTAAATGGTTTAAATTAAAGTATGAAGACCACAGCTATAAGCAGGCTGAAATAGCTCAGTTGGGAGAGCGTTAGACTGAAGATCTAAAGGTCCCTGGTTCAATCCCGGGTTTCGGCACAGTTGAGAGGTTCCTTGCTTCTAACAAAATAGGTCTTGGAATCAGCTGTAGTACTTTTTTCTCTATTAACATTTTTATCAACTGATCTACAAAATGATCAATTCAACATAGACTTTGCTTTCTGTCCTCCTTTTAAACTTTCTTCCACCTATCTTGCCTTCAGGTTTGACTATGAATGTTTTCCATTTCGTCCTTTTTTGTAAAGTAAACTCTTGTCTGCATCACATTCCACTTCCCCTTGAACACAGATGTCAGTAGTCAGATGACATTGCTTACCTACTCATGCCAAATATATCTGGGTAATATAGTGCTAGTCCATTCAGAGTTAAAAAAACAACTACCTAACCTGGATCCCAAAAATGCTATTTACCCATTGCACCAGTTAACTGGGGAATGTTACAGGACTCCTTAAAACATATCTCTACCATATGAGGTTAAAAATCCAGGTCCTGCATCTATTTTGTTAAATGGTTCAAATTAAAGTATGAAGACCACAGCTATAAGCAGGCTGAAATAGCTAAGTTGGGAGAGCGTTAGACTGAAGATCTAAAGGTCCCTGGTTCAATCCTGGGTTTCGGCACAGTTGAGAGGTTCCTTGCTTCTAACAAAATAGGTCTTGGAATCAGCTGTAGTACTTTTTTCTCTATCAAATTTTTTATCAACTGATCTACAAAATGATCAATCCAACATAGACTTTGCTTTCTGTCCTCCTTTTAAACTTTCTTCCACCTATCTTGCCTTCAGGTTTGACTATGAATGTTTTCCATTTCGTCCTTTTTTGTAAAGTAAACTCTTGTCTGCATCACATTCCACTTCCCCTTGAACACAGATGTCAGTAGTCAGATGACATTGCTTACCTACTCATGCCAAATATATCTGGGTAATATAGTGCTAGTGCATTCAGAGTTAAAAAAACAACTACCTAACCTGGATCCCAAAAATGCTATTTACCCATTGCACCAGTTAACTGGGGAATGATACAGGACTCCTTAAAACATATCTCTACCATATGAGGTTAAAAATCCAGGGCCTGCATCTATTTTGTTAAATGGTTCGAATTAAAGTATGAAGACCCCAGCTATCAGAAGGCCGAAATAGCTCAGTTGGGAAAGCGTTAGAGTGAAGATCTAAAGGTCCCTGGTTCAATCCTGGGTTTTGGCACAGTTGAGAGGTTCCTTGCTTCTAACAAAATAGGTCTTGGAATCAGCTGTAGTACTTTTTTCTCTATTAACATTTTTATCAACTGATCTACAAAATGATCAATTCAACATAGACTTTGCTTTCTGTCCTCCTTTTCAACTTTCTTCCACCTATCTTGCCTTCAGGTTTGACTATGAATGTTTTCCATTTCGTCCTTTTTTGTAAAGTAAACTCTTGTCTGCATCACATTCCACTTCCCCTTGAACACAGATGTCAGTAGTCAGATGACATTGCTTACCTACTCATGCCAAATATATCTGGGTAATATAGTGCTAGTCCATTCAGAGTTAAAAAAACAACTACCTAACCTGGATCCCAAAAATGCTATTTACCCATTGCACCAGTTAACTGGGGAATGATACAGGACTCCTTAAAACATATCTCTACCATATGAGGTTAAAAATCCAGGTCTTGCATCTATTTTGTTAAATGGTTCAAATTAAAGTATGAAGACCCCAGCTATCAGAAGGCCCAAATAGCTCAGTTGGGAGAGCGTTAGACTGAAGATATAAAGGTCCCTGGTTCAATCCCGGCTTTCGGCACAGTTGAGACGTTCCTTGCTTCTAACAAAATAGGTCTTGGAATCAGCTGTAGTACTTTTTCTCTATTCATCAAATTTTTTCCAACTGATCTACAACACAATCAATTTAACATAGACTTTGCTTTATGTCCTCCTTCTAAACTTGCTTCCACCTCTCTTACCTTCAGGTTTGACAATGAATATTTCCCATTTCATGCTTTTTTGTAAAGTAAACTCTTGTCTGCATTACCTTCCACTTCCCCTTGAACACAGATGTCAGTAGTCAGATGACATTGCTTACCTACTCATGCCAAATATATCTGGGTAATATAGTGCTAGTCCATTCAGAGTTAAAAAAAACAACTACCTAACCTGGATCCAAAAAATGCTATTTACCCATTGTACCAGTTAATTGCGGAATGATACAGGACTCCTTAAAACATATCTCTACCATATGAGTTTAAAAATCCAGGTCCTGCATCTATTTTGTTAAATGGTTTAAATTAAAGTATGAAGACCACAGCTATAAGCAGGCTGAAATAGCTCAGTTGGGAGAGCGTTAGACTAAAGGTCCCTGGTTCAATCCCGGGTTTCGGCACAGTTGAGAGGTTCCTTGCTTCTAACAAAATAGGTCTTGGAATCAGCTGTAGTACTTTTTCTCTATTCATCAAATTTTTTCCAACTGATCTACAACACAATCAATTTAACATAGACTTTGCTTTATGTCCTCCTTCTAAACATGCTTCCACCTCTCTTACCTTCAGGTTTGACAATGAATAGTTCCCATTTCATGCTTTTTTGTAAAGTAAACTCTTGTTTGCATTACCTTCCACCTCCCCTTGAAAACAGATGTCAGTAGTCAGATGACATTGCTTACCTACTCATGCCAAATATATCTGGGTAATATAGTGCTAGTCCATTCAGAGTTAAAAAAACAACTACCTAACCTAGATCCCAAAACTGCTATTTGCCCATTGCACCAGTTAATTGCGGAATGATACAGGACTCCTTAAAACATATCTCTACCATATGAGGTTAAAAATCCAGGTCCTGCATCAATTTTGTTAAATGGTTTAAATTAAAGTATGAAGACCACATCTATAAGCAGGCCGCAATAGCTCAGTTGGGAGAGCGTTAGACTGAAGATCTAAAGGTCCCTGGTTCAATCCTGGGTTTCGGCACAGTTGAGAGATTTCTTGCTTCTAACAAAATAGGTCTTGGAATCAGCTGTAGTACTTTTTTCTTTATCAACATTTTTATCAACTGATCTACAAAATGATCAATTCAACATAGACTTTGCTTTCTGTCCTCCTTTTAAACTTTCTTCCACCTATCTTGCCTTCAGGTTTCACAATGAATGTTTCCCATTTCGTCCTTTTTTGTAAAGTAAACTCTTGTCTGCATCACATTCCACTTCCCCTTGAACACAGATGTCAGTAGTCAGATGACATTGCTTAACTACTCATGCCAAATATATCTAGGTAATATAGTGCTAGTCCATTCAGAGTTAAAAAAACAACTACCTAACCTGGATCCCAAAAATGCTATTTACCCATGGCACCAGTTAACTGGGGAATGATACAGGACTCCTTAAAACATATCTCTACCATATGAGGTTAAAAATCCAGGTCCTGCATCTATTTTGTTAAATGGTTCAAATTAAAGTATGAAGACCCCAGCTATCAGAAGGCCGAAATAGCTCAGTTGGGAGAGCGTTAGACTGAAGATCTAAAGGTCCCTGGTTCTATCCCGGGTTTCGGCACAGTTGAGATGTTCCTTGCTTCTAACAAAATAGGTCTTGGAATCAGCTGTAGTACTTTTTCTCTATTCATCAAATTTTTTCCAACTGATCTACAACACAATCAATTTAACATAGACTTTGCTTTATGTCCTCCTTCTAAACTTGCTTCCACCTCTCTTACCTTCAGGTTTGACAATGAATATTTCCCATTTCATGCTTTTTTGTAAAGTAAACTCTTGTCTGCATTACCTTCCACTTCCCCTTGAACACAGATGTCAGTAGTCAGATGACATTGCTTACCTACTCATGCCAAATATATCTGGGTAATATAGTGCTAGTCCATTCAGAGTTAAAAAAACAACTACCTAACCTGGATCCAAAAAATGCTATTTACCCATTGTACCAGTTAATTGCGGAATGATACAGGACTCCTTAAAACATATCTCTACCATATGAGGTTAAAAATCCAGGTCCTGCATCTATTTTGTTAAATGGTTTAAATTAAAGTATGAAGACCACAGCTATAAGCAGGCCGAAATAGCTCAGTTGGGAGAGCGTTAGACTGAACATCTAAACGTCCCTGGTTCAATCCCGGGTTTCGGCACAGTTGAGAGGTTCCTTGCTTCTAACAAAATAGGTCTTGGAATCAGCTGTAGTACTTTTTCTCTATTCATCAAATTTTTTCCAACTGATCTACAACACAATCAATTTAACATAGACTTTGCTTTATGTCCTCCTTCTAAACTTGCTTCCACCTCTCTTACCTTCAGGTTTGACAATGAATATTTCCCATTTCATGCTTTTTTGTAAAGTAAACTCTTGTCTGCATTACCTTCCACCTCCCCTTGAATACAGATGTCAGTAGTCAGATGACATTGCTTACCTACTCATGCCAAATATATCTGGGTAATATAGTGCTAGTCCATTCAGAGTTAAAAAACAACTACCTAACCTGGATCCCAAAACTGCTATTTGCCCATTGCACCAGTTAATTGCGGAATGATACAGGACTCCTTAAAACATATCTCTTCCATATGAGGTTAAAAATCCAGGTCCTGCATCTATTTTGTTAAATGGTTTAAATTAAAGTATGAAGACCACAGCTATAAGCAGGCTGCAATAGCTCAGTTGGGAGAGCGTTAGACTGAAGATCTAAAGGTCCCTGGTTCCATCCCGGGTTTCGGCACAGTTGAGAGGTTCCTTGCTTCTAACAAAATAGGTCTTGGAATCAGCTGTAGTACTTTTTTCTCTATCAACATTTTTATCAACTGATCTACAAAATGATCAATTCAACATAGACTTTGCTTTCTGTCCTCCTTTTAAACTTTCTTCCACCTATCTTGCCTTCAGGTTCGACAATGAATGTTTCCCATTTCGTCCTTTTTTGTAAAGTAAACTCTTGTCTGCATCACATTCCACTTCCCCTTGAACACAGATGTCAGTAGTCAGATGACATTGCTTACCTACTCACGCCAAATATATCTAGGTAATATAGTGCTAGTCCATTCAGAGTTAAAAAAACAACTACCTAACCTGGCTCCCAAAAATGCTATTTACCCATTGCACCAGTTAACTGGGGAATGATACAGGACTCCTTAAAACATATCTCTACCATATGAGGTTAAACATCCAGGTCCTGCATCTATTTTGTTAAATGGTTTAAATTAAAGTATGAAGACCACAGCTATAAGCAGGCCGAAATAGCTCAGTTGCGAGAGCGTTAGACTGAAGATCTAAAGGTCCCTGGTTCAATCCCGGGTTTCGGCACAGTTGAGAGGTTCCTTGCTTCTAACAAAATAGGTCTTGGAATCAGCTGTAGTACTTTTTCTCTACTCATCAAATTTTTTCCAACTGATCTACAACACAATCAATTTAACATAGACTTTGCTTTATGTCCTCCTTCTAAACTTGCTTCCACCTCTCTTACCTTCAGGTTTGACAATGAATATTTCCCATTTCATGCTTTTTTGTAAAGTAAACTCTTGTCTGCATTACCTTCCACCTCCCCTTGAATACAGATGTCAGTAGTCAGATGACATTGCTTACCTACTCATGCCAAATATATCTAGGTAATATAGTGCTAGTCCATTCAGAGTTAAAAAAACAACTACCTAACCTGGATCCCAAAAATGCTATTTACCCATTGCACCAGTTAACTGGGGAATGATACAGGACTCCTTAAAACATATCTCTACCATATGAGGTTAAAAATCCAGGTCCTGCATCTATTTTGTTAAATGGTTCAAATTAAAGTATGAAGACCACAGCTATAAGAAGGCTGAAATAGCTCAGTTGGGAGAGCGTTAGACTGAAGATCTAAAGGTCCCTGGTTCAATCCCGGGTTTCGGCACAGTTGAGAGGTTCCTTGCTTCTAACAAAATAGGTCTTGGAATCAGCTGTAGTACTTTTTCTCTATTCATCAATTGTTTTCCAACTGATCTACAACACAATCAATTTAACATAGACTTTGCTTTATGTCCTCCTTCTAAACTTGCTTCCACCTCTCTTACCTTCAGGTTTGACAATGAATATTTCCCATTTCATGCTTTTTTGTAAAGTAAACTCTTGTCTGCATTACCTTCCACTTCCCCTTGAACACAGATGTCAGTAGTCAGATGACATTGCTTACCTACTCATGCCAAATATATCTAGGTAATATAGTGCTAGTCCATTCAGAGTTAAAAAAACAACTACCTAACCTGGATCCCAAAAATGCTATTTACCCATTGCACCAGTTAACTGGGGAATGATACAGGACTCCTTAAAACTTATCTCTACCATATGAGGTTAAAAATCCAGGTCCTGCATCTATTTTGTTAAATGGTTCAAAGTAAAGTATGAAGACCACAGATATCAGAAGCCCGAAATAGCTCAGTTGAGAGAGCGTTAGACTGAAGATCTAAAGGTCCCTGGTTCAATCCCGGGTTTCGGCACAGTTGAGAGGTTCCTTGCTTCTAACAAAATAGGTCTTGGAATCAGCTGTAGTACTTTTTCTCTATTAACATTTTTGTCAACTGATCTACAAAATGATCAATTCAACATAGACTTTGCTTTCTGTCCTCCTTTTAAACTTTCTTCCACCTATCTTGCCTTCCGGTTTGACTATGAATGTTTTCCATTTCGTCCTTTTTTGTAAAGTAAACTCTTGTCTGCATCACATTCCACTTCCCCTTGAACACAGATGTCAGTAGTCAGATGACATTGCTTACCTACACATGCCAAATATATCTGGGTAATATAGTGCTAGTCCATTCAGAGTTAAAAAACAACTACCTAACCTGGATCCCAAAAATGCTATTTACCCATTGCACCAGTTAACTGGGGAATGATACAGGACTCCTTAAAACATATCTCTACCATATGAGGTTAAAAATCCAGGTCCTGCATCTATTTTGTTAAATGGTTCAAATTAAAGTATGAAGACCCCAGCTATCAGAAGGCCGAAATAGCTCAGTTGGGAGAGCGTTAGACTGAAGATCTAAAGGTCCCTGGTTCAATCCCGGGTTTCGGCACAGTTGAGACGTTCTTTGCTTCTAACAAAATAGGTCTTGGAATCAGCTGTAGTACTTTTTCTCTATTCATCAAATTTTTTCCAACTGATCTACAACACAATCAATTTAACATAGACTTTGCTTTATGTCCTCCTTCTAAACTTGCTTCCACCTCTCTTACCTTCAGGTTTGACAATGAATATTTCCCATTTCATGCTTTTTTGTAAAGTAAACTCTTGTCTGCATTACCTTCCACTTCCCCTTGAACACAGATGTCAGTAGTCAGATGACATTGCTTACCTACTCATGCCAAATATATCTGGGTAATATAGTGCTAGTCCATTCAGAGTTAAAAAAACAACTACCTAACCTGGATCCCAAAAATGCTATTTACCCATTGCACCAGTTAACTGGGGAATGATACAGGACTCCTTAAAACATATCTCTACCACATGAGGTTAAAAATCCAGGTCCTGCATCTATTTTGTTAAATGGTTTAAATTAAAGTATGAAGACCACAGCTATAAGCAGGCCGAAATAGCTCAGTTGGGAGAGCGTTAGACTGAAGATCTAAAGGTCCCTGGTTCCATCCTGGGTTTCGGCACAGTTGAGAGGTTCCTTGCTTCTAACAAAATAGGTCTTGGAATCAGCTGTAGTACTTTTTTCTCTATCAACATTTTTATCAACTGATCTACAAAATGATCAATTCAACATAGACTTTGCTTTCTGTCCTCCTTTTAAACTTTCTTCCACCTATCTTGCCTTCAGGTTTGACAATCAATGTTTCCCACTTCGTCCTTTTTTGTAAAGTAAACTCTTGTCTGCATCACATTCCACTTCCCCTTGAACACAGATGTCAGTAGTCAGATGACATTGCTTACCTACTCATGCCAAATATATCTAGGTAATATAGTGCTAGTCCATTCAGAGTTAAAAAAACAACTACCTAACCTGGATCCCAAAAATGCTATTTACCCATTGCACCAGTTAACTGGGGAATGATACAGGACTCCTTAAAACATATCTCTACCATATGAGGTTAAAAATCCAGGTCCTGCATCTATTTTGTTAAATGGTTCAAATTAAAGTATGAAGACCCCAGCTATCAGAATGCTGAAATAGCTCAGTTGGGAGAGCGTTAGACTGAAGATCTAAAGGTCCCTGGTTCAATCCCAGGTTTTGGCACAGTTGAGAGGTTCCTTGCTTCTAACAAAATAGGTCTTGGAATCAGCTGTAGTACTTTTTCTCTATTCATCAAATTTTTTCCAACTGATCTACAACACAATCAATTTAACATAGACTTTGCTTTATGTCCTCCTTCTAAACTTGCTTCCACCTCTCTTACCTTCAGGTTTGACAATGAATATTTCCCATTTCATGCTTTTTTGTAAAGTAAACTCTTGTCTGCATTACCTTCCACTTCCCCTTGAACACAGATGTCAGTAGTCAGATGACATTGCTTACCTACTCATGCCAAATATATCTGGGTAATATAGTGCTAGTCCATTCAGAGTTAAAAAAACAACTACCTAACCTGGATCCCAAAAATGCTATTTACCCATTGCACCAGTTAACTGGGGAATGATACAGGACTCCTTAAAACATAGCTCTACCACATGAGGTTAAAAATCCAGGTCCTGCATCTATTTTGTTAAATGGTTTAAATTAAAGTATGAAGACCACAGCTATAAGCAGGCCGAAATAGCTCAGTTGGGAGAGCGTTAGACTGAAGATCTAAAGGTCCCTGTTTCCATCCCGGGTTTCGGCACAGTTGAGAGGTTCCTTGCTTCTAACAAAATAGGTCATGGAATCAGCTGTAGTACTTTTTTCTCTATCAACATTTTTATCAACTGATCTACAAAATGATCAATTCAACGTAGACTTTGCTTTCTGTCCTCCTTTTAAACTTTCTTCCACCGATCTTGCCTTCAGGTTTGACAATGAATGTTTCCCACTTCGTCCTTTTTTGTAAAGTAAACTCTTGTCTGCATCACATTCCACTTCCCCTTGAACACAGATGTCAGTAGTCAGATGACATTGCTTACCTACTCATGCCAAATATATCTAGGTAATATAGTGCTAGTCCATTCAGAGTTAAAAAAACAACTACCTAACCTGGATCCCAAAAATGCTATTTACCCATTGCACCAGTTAACTGGGGAATGATACAGGACTCCTTAAAACATATCTCTACCATATGAGGTTAAAAATCCAGGTCCTGCATCTATTTTGTTAAATGGTTCAAATTAAAGTATGAAGACCCCAGCTATCAGAATGCTGAAATAGCTCAGTTGGGAGAGCGTTAGACTGAAGATCTAAAGGTCCCTGGTTCAATCCCGGGTTTCGGCACAGTTGAGAGGTTCCTTGCTTCTAACAAAATAGGTCTTGGAATCAGCTGTAGTACTTTTTCTCTATTCATCAATTGTTTTCCAACTGATCTACAACACAATCAATTTAACATAGACTTTGCTTTATGTCCTCCTTCTAAACTTGCTTCCACCTCTCTTACCTTCAGGTTTGACAATGAATATTTCCCATTTCATGCTTTTTTGTAAAGTAAACTCTTGTCTGCATTACCTTCCACTTCCCCTTGAACACAGATGTCAGTAGTCAGATGACATTGCTTACCTACTCATGCCAAATATATCTGGGTAATATAGTGCTAGTCCATTCAGAGTTAAAAAAACAACTACCTAACCTGGATCCCAAAAATGCTATTTGCCCATTGCACCAGTTAATTGCGGAATGATACAGGACTCCTTAAAACATATCTCTACCATATGAGGTCAAAAATCCAGGTCCTGCATCTATTTTGTTAAATGATTTAAATTAAAGTATGAAGACCACAGCTATAAGCAGGCCGCAATAGCTCAGTTGGGAGAGCGTAAGACTGAAGATCTAAAGGTCCCTGGTTCTATCCCGGGTTTCGGCACAGTTGAGAGGTTACTTGCTTCTAACAAAATAGGTCTTGGAATCAGCTGTAGTACTTTTTTCTCTATCAACATTTTTATCAACTGATCTACAAAATGATCAATTCAACATAGACTTTGCTTTCTGTCCTCCTTTTAAACTTTCTTCCACCTATCTTGCCTTCAGGTTTCACAATGAATGTTTCCCATTTCGTCCTTTTTTGTAAAGTAAACTCTTGTCTGCATCACATTCCACTTCCCCTTGAACACAGATGTCAGTAGTCAGATGACATTGCTTAACTACTCATGCCAAATATATCTAGGTAATATAGTGCTAGTCCATTCAGAGTTAAAAAAACAACTACCTAACCTGGATCCCAAAAATGCTATTTACCCATTGCACCAGTTAATTGGGAATGATACAGGACTCCTTAAAACATATCTCTACCATATGAGGTTAAAAATCCAGGTCCTGCATCTTTTTTGTTAAATGGTTTAAATTAAAGTATGAAGACCACAGCTATAAGCAGGCCGAAATAGCTCAGTTGGGAGAGCGTTAGACTGAAGATCTAAAGGTCCCTGGTTCAATACCGGGTTTCGGCACAGTTGAGAGGTTCCTTGCTTCTAACAAAATAGGTCTTGGAATCAGCTGTAGTACTTTTTCTCTATTCATCAAATTTTTTCCAACTGATCTACAACACAATCAATTTAACATAGACTTTGCTTTATATCCTCCTTCTAAACTTGCTTCCACCTCTCTTACCTTCAGGTTTGACAATGAATATTTCCCATTTCATGCTTTTTTGTAAAGTAAACTCTTGTCTGCATTACCTTCCACTTCCCCTTGAACACAGATGTCAGTAGTCAGATGACATTGCTTACCTACTCATGCCAAATATATCTGGGTAATATAGTGCTAGTCCATTCAGAGTTAAAAAAACAACTACCTAACCTGGATCCCAAAAATGCTATTTGCCCATTGCACCAGTTAATTGCGGAATGATACAGGACTCCTTAAAACATATCTCTACCATATGAGGTCAAAAATCCAGGTCCTGCATCTATTTTGTTAAATGATTTAAATTAAAGTATGAAGACCACAGCTATAAGCAGGCCGCAATAGCTCAGTTGGGAGAGCGTAAGACTGAAGATCTAAAGGTCCCTGGTTCTATCCCGGGTTTCGGCACAGTTGAGAGGTTCCTTGCTTCTAACAAAATAGGTCTTGGAATCAGCTGTAGTACTTTTTTCTCTATCAACATTTTTATCAACTGATCTACAAAATGATCAATTCAACATAGACTTTGCTTTCTGTCCTCCTTTTAAACTTTCTTCCACCTATCTTGCCTTCAGGTTTCACAATGAATGTTTCCCATTTCGTCCTTTTTTGTAAAGTAAACTCTTGTCTGCATCACATTCCACTTCCCCTTGAACACAGATGTCAGTAGTCAGATGACATTGCTTAACTACTCATGCCAAATATATCTAGGTAATATAGTGCTAGTCCATTCAGAGTTAAAAAAACAACTACCTAACCTGGATCCCAAAAATGCTATTTACCCATTGCACCAGTTAATTGGGAATGATACAGGACTCCTTAAAACATATCTCTACCATATGAGGTTAAAAATCCAGGTCCTGCATCTATTTTGTTAAATGGTTTAAATTAAAGTATGAAGACCACAGCTATAAGCAGGCCGAAATAGCTCAGTTGGGAGAGCGTTAGACTGAAGATCTAAAGGTCCCTGGTTCAATACCGGGTTTCGGCACAGTTGAGAGGTTCCTTGCTTCTAACAAAATAGGTCTTGGAATCAGCTGTAGTACTTTTTCTCTATTCATCAAATTTTTTCCAACTGATCTACAACACAATCAATTTAACATAGACTTTGCTTTATGTCCTCCTTCTAAACTTGCTTCCACCTCTCTTACCTTCAGGTTTGACAATGAATATTTCCCATTTCATGCTTTTTTGTAAAGTAAACTCTTGTCTGCATTACCTTCCACTTCCCCTTGAACACAGATGTCAGTAGTCAGATGACATTGCTTACCTACTCATGCCAAATATATCTGGGTAATATAGTGCTAGTCCATTCAGAGTTAAAAAAACAACTACCTAACCTTGATCCCAAAAATGTTTTTTACCCATTGCACCAGTTAACTGGGGAATGATACAGGACTCCTTAAAACATATCTCTACCACATGAGGTTAAAAATCCAGGTCCTGCATCTATTTTGTTAAATGGTTTAAAGTAAAGTATGAAGACCACAGCTATAAGCAGGCCGAAATAGCTCAGTTGGGAGAGCGTTAGACTGAAGATCTAAAGGTCCCTGGTTCCATCCTGGGTTTCGGCACAGTTGAGAGGTTCCTTGCTTCTAACAAAATAGGTCTTGGAATCAGCTGTAGTACTTTTTTCTCTATCAACATTTCTATCAACTGATCTACAAAATGATCAATTCAACATAGACTTTGCTTTCTGTCCTCCTTTTAAACTTTCTTCCACCTATCTTGCCTTCAGGTTTGACAATGAATGTTTCCCACTTCGTCCTTTTTTGTAAAGTAAACTCTTGTCTGCATCACATTCCACTTCCCCTTGAACACAGATGTCAGTAGTCAGATGACATTGCTTACCTACTCATGCCAAATATATCTAGGTAATATAGTGCTAGTCCATTCAGAGTTAAAAAAACAACTACCTAACCTGGATCCCAAAAATGCTATTTACCCATTGCACCAGTTAACTGGGGAATGATACAGGACTCCTTAAAACATATCTCTACCATATGAGGTTAAAAATCCAGGTCCTGGATCTATTTTGTTAAATGGTTCAAATTAAAGTATGAAGACCCCAGCTATCAGAATGCTGAAATAGCTCAGTTGGGAGAGCGTTAGACTGAAGATCTAAAGGTCCCTGGTTCAATACCGGGTTTCGGCACAGTTGAGAGGTTCCTTGCTTCTAACAAAATAGGTCTTGGAATCAGCTGTAGTACTTTTTCTCTATTCATCAAATTGTTTCCAACTGATCTACAACACAATCAATTTAACATAGACTTTGCTTTATGTCCTTCTTCTAAACTTGCTTCCACCTCTCTTACCTTCAGGTTTGACAATGAATATTTCCCATTTCATGCTTTTTTGTAAAGTAAACTCTTGTCTGCATTACCTTCCACTTCCCCTTGAACACAGATGTCAGTAGTCAGATGACATTGCTTACCTACTCATGCCAAATATATCTGGGTAATATAGTGCTAGTCCATTCAGTTTAAAAAAACAACTACCTAACCTGGATCCCAAAAATGCTATTTACCCATTGCACCAGTTAACTGGGGAATGATACAGGACTCCTTAAAACATATCTCTACCACATGAGGTTAAAAATCCAGGTCCTGCATCTATTTTGTTAAATGGTTTAAATTAAAGTATGAAGACCACAGCTATAAGCAGGCCGAAATAGCTCAGTTGGTAGAGCGTTAGACTGAAGATCTAAAGGTCCCTGTTTCCATCCCGGGTTTCGGCACAGTTGAGAGGTTCCTTGCTTCTAACAAAATAGGTCATGGAATCAGCTGTAGTACTTTTTTCTCTATCAACATTTTTATCAACTGATCTACAAAATGATCAATTCAACGTAGACTTTGCTTTCTGTCCTCCTTTTAAACTTTCTTCCACCTATCTTGCCTTCAGGTTTGACAATGAATGTTTCCCACTTCGTCCTTTTTTGTAAAGTAAACTCTTGTCTGCATCACATTCCACTTCCCCTTGAACACAGATGTCAGTAGTCAGATGACATTGCTTACCTACTCATGCCAAATATATCTAGGTAATATAGTGCTAGTCCATTCAGAGTTAAAAAAACAACTACCTAACCTGGATCCCAAAAATGCTATTTACCCATTGCACCAGTTAACTGGGGAATGATAGAGGACTCCTTAAAACATATCTCTACCATATGAGGTTAAAAATCCAGGTCCTGCATCTATTTTGTTAAATGGTTCAAATTAAAGTATGAAGACCCCAGCTATCAGAATGCTGAAATAGCTCAGTTGGGAGAGCGTTAGACTGAAGATCTAAAGGTCCCTGGTTCAGTCCCGGGTTTCGGCACAGTTGAGAGGTTCCTTGCTTCTAACAAAATAGGTCTTGGAATCAGCTGTAGTACTTTTTCTCTATTCATCAATTTTTTTCCAACTGATCTACAACACAATCAATTTAACATAGACTTTGCTTTATGTCCTCCTTCTAAACTTGCTTCCACCTCTCTTACCTTCAGGTTTGACAATGAATATTTCCCATTTCATGCTTTTTTGTAAAGTAAACTCTTGTCTGCATTACCTTCCACTTCCCCTTGAACACAGATGTCAGTAGTCAGATGACATTGCTTACCTACTCATGCCAAATATATCTGGGTAATATAGTGCTAGTCCATTCAGAGTTAAAAAAACAACTACCTAACCTGGATCCAAAAAATGCTATTTACCCATTGTACCAGTTAATTGCGGAATGATACAGGACTCCTTAAAACATATCTCTACCATATGAGGTTAAAAATCCAGGTCCTGCATCTATTTTGTTAAATGGTTTAAATTAAAGTATGAAGACCACAGCTATAAGCAGGCCGAAATAGCTCAGTTGGGAGAGCGTTTGACTGAAGATCTAAAGGTCCCTGGTTCAATCCCGGGTTTCGGCACAGTTGAGAGGTTCCTTGCTTCTAACAAAATAGGTCTTGGAATCAGCTGTAGTACTTTTTCTCTATTCATCAAATTTTTTCCAACTGATCTACAACACAATCAATTTAACATAGACTTTGCTTTATGTCCTCCTTCTAAACTTGCTTCCACCTCTCTTACCTTCAGGTTTGACAATGAATATTTCCCATTTCATGCTTTTTTGTAAAGTAAACTCTTGTCTGCATTACCTTCCACCTCCCCTTGAATACAGATGTCAGTAGTCAGATGACATTGCTTACCTACTCATGCCAAATATATCTGGGTAATATAGTGCTAGTCCATTCAGAGTTAAAAAAACAACTACCTAACCTGGATCCCAAAACTGCTATTTGCCCATTGCACCAGTTAATTGCGGAATGATACAGGACTCCTTAAAACATATCTCTACCATATGAGGTTAAAAATCCAGGTCCTGAATCTATTTTGTTAAATGGTTTAAATTAAAGTATGAAGACCACAGCTATAAGCAGGCCGCAATAGCTCAGTTGGGAGAGCGTTAGACTGAAGATCTAAATGTCCCTGGTTCCATCCCGGGTTTCGGCACAGTTGAGAGGTTCCTTGCTTCTAACAAAATAGGTCTTGGAATCAGCTGTAGTACTTTTTTCTCTATCAACATTTTTATCAACTGATCTACAAAATGATCAATTCAACATAGACTTTGCTTTCTGTCCTCCTTTTAAACTTTCTTCCACCTATCTTGCCTTCAGGTTTGACAATGAATGTTTCCCATTTCGTCCTTTTTTGTAAAGTAAACTCTTGTCTGCATCACATTCCACTTCCCCTTGTACAAAGATGTCAGTAGTCAGATGACATTGCTTACCTACTCATGCCAAATATATCTAGGTAATATAGTGCTAGTCCATTCAGAGTTAAAAAAACAACTACCTAACCTGGATCCCAAAAATGCTATTTACCCATTGCACCAGTTAACTGGGGAATGATACAGGACTCCTTAAAACATATCTCTACCATATGAGGTTAAAAATCCAGGTCCTGCATCTATTTTGTTAAATGGTTCAAATTAAAGTATGAAGACCACAGCTATCAGAAGGCCGAAATAGCTCAGTTGGGAGAGCGTTAGACTGAAGATCTAAAGGTCCCTGGTGCAATCCCGGGTTTCGGCACAGTTGAGAGGTTCCTTGCTTCTAACAAAATAGGTCTTGGAATCAGCTGTAGTACTTTTTCTCTATTCATCAAATTTTTTCCAACTGATCTACAACACAATCAATTTAACATAGACTTTGCTTTATATCCTCCTTCTAAACTTGCTTCCACCTCTCTTACCTTCAGGTTTGACAATGAATATTTCCCATTTCATGCTTTTTTGTAAAGTAAACTCTTGTCTGCATAACCTTCCACTTCCCCTTGAACACAGATGTCAGTAGTCAGATGACATTGCTTACCTACTCATGCCAAATATATCTGGGTAATATAGTGCTAGTCCATTCAGAGTTAAAAAAACAACTACCTAACCTGGATCCCAAAAATGCTATTTACCCATTGCACCAGTTAATTGCGGAATGATACAGGACTCCTTAAAACATATCTCTACCATATGAGGTTAAAAATCCAGGTCCTGCATCTATTTTGTTAAATGGTTTAAATTAAAGTATGAAGACCACAGCTATAAGCAGGCCGCAATAGCTCAGTTGGGAGAGCGTTAGACTGAAGATCTAAAGGTCCCTGGTTCAATCCCGGGTTTCGGCACAGTTGAGAGGTTCCTTGCTTCTAACAAAATAGGTCTTGGAATAAGCTGTAGTACTTTTTCTCTATTCATCAAATTTTTTCCAACTGATCTACAACACAATCAATTTAACATAGACTTTGCTTTATATCCTCCTTCTAAACTTGCTTCCACCTCTCTTACCTTCAGGTTTGACAATGAATATTTCCCATTTCATGCTTTTTTGTAAAGTAAACTCTTGTCTGCATTACCTTCCACTTCCCCTTGAACACAGATGTCAGTAGTCAGATGACATTGCTTACCTACTCATGCCAAATATATCTGGGTAATATAGTGCTAGTCCATTCAGAGTTAAAAAAACAACTACCTAACCTGGATCCCAAAAATGCTATTTACCCATTGCACCAGTTAATTGCGGAATGATACAGGACTCCTTAAAACATATCTCTACCATATGAGGTTAAAAATCCAGGTCCTGCATCTATTTTGTTAAATGGTTTAAATTAAAGTATGAAGACCACAGCAAAAAGCAGGCCGCAATAGCTCAGTTGGGAGAGCGTTAGACTGAAGATCTAAAGGTCCCTGGTTCAATCCCGGGTTTCGGCACAGTTGAGAGGTTCCTTGCTTCTAACAAAATAGGTCTTGGAATAAGCTGTAGTACTTTTTTCTCTATCAACATTTTTATCAACTGATCTACAAAATGATCAATTCAACATAGACTTTGCTTTCTGTCCTCTTTTTAAACTTTCTTCCACCTATCTTGCCTTCAGGTTTGACAATGAATGTTTCCCATTTCGTCCTTTTTTGTAAAGTAAACTCTTGTCTGCATCACATTCCACTTCCCCTTGAACACAGATGTCAGTAGTCAGATGACATTGCTTACCTACTCATGCCAAATATATCTAGGTAATATAGTGCTAGTCCATTCAGAGTTAAAAAACAACTACCTAACCTGGATCCCAAAAATGCTATTTACCCATTGCACCAGTTAACTGGGGAATGATACAGGACTTCTTAAAACATATCTCTACCATATGAGGTTAAAAATCCAGGTCCTGCATCTGTTTTGTTAAATGGTTCAAATTAAAGTATGAAGACCACAGCTATCAGAAGGCCGAAATAGCTCAGTTGGGAGAGCGTTAGACTGAAGATCTAAAGGTCCCTTGTTCAATCCCGGGTTTCGGCACAGTTGAGAGGTTCCTTGCTTCTAACAAAATAGGTCTTGGAATCAGCTGTAGTACTTTTTCTCTATTCATCAAATTTTTTCCAACTGATCTACAACACAATCAATTTAACATAGACTTTGCTTTATATCCTCCTTCTAAACTTGCTTCCACCTCTCTTACCTTCAGGTTTGACAATGAATATTTCCCATTTCATGCTTTTTTGTAAAGTAAACTCTTGTCTGCATTACCTTCCACTTCCCCTTGAACACAGATGTCAGTAGTCAGATGACATTGCTTACCTACTCATGCCAAATATATCTGGGTAATATAGTGCTAGTCCATTCAGAGTTAAAAAAACAACTACCTAACCTGGATCCCAAAAATGCTATTTGCCCATTGCACCAGTTAATTGCGGAATGATACAGGACTCCTTAAAACATATCTCTACCATATGAGGTTAAAAATCCAGGTCCTGCATCTATTTTGTTAAATGATTTAAATTAAAGTATGAAGACTACAGCTATAAGCAGGCCGCAATAGCTCAGTTGGGAGAGCGTAAGACTGAAGATCTAAAGGTCCCTGGTTCAATCCCGGGTTTCGGCACAGTTGAGAGGTTCCTTGCTTCTAACAAAATAGGTCTTGGAATCTGCTGTAGTACTTTTTTCTCTATCAACATTTTTATCAACTGATCTACAAAATGATCAATTCAACATAGACTTTGCTTTCTGTCCTCCTTTTAAACTTTCTTCCACCTATCTTGCCTTCAGGTTTCACAATGAATGTTTCCCATTTCGTCCTTTTTTGTAAAGTAAACTCTTGTCTGCATCACATTCCACTTCCCCTTGAACACAGATGTCAGTAGTCAGAAGACATTGCTTAACTACTCATGCCAAATATATCTAGGTAATATAGTGCTAGTCCATTCAGAGTTAAAAAAACAACTACCTAACCTGGATCCCAAAAATGCTATTTACCCATTGCACCAGTTAATTGGGAATGATACAGGACTCCTTAAAACATATCTCTACCATATGAGGTTAAAAATCCAGGTCCTGCATCTATTTTGTTAAATGGTTCAAATTAAAGTATGAAGACCCCAGCTATCAGAAGGCCGAAATAGCTCAGTTGGGAGAGCGTTAGACTGAAGATCTAAAGGTCCCTGGTTCAATCCCGGGTTTCGGCACAGTTGAGAGGTTCCTTGCTTCTAACAAAATAGGTCTTGGAATCAGCTGTAGTACTTTTTTCTCTATCAACATTTTTATCAACTGATCTACAAAATGATCAATTCAACATAGACTTTGCTTTCTGTCCTCCTTTTAAACTTTCTTCCACCTATCTTGCCTTCAGGTTTGACTATGAATGTTTTCCATTTCGTCCTTTTTTGTAAAGTAAACTCTTGTCTGCATCACATTCCACTTCCCCTTGAACACAGATGTCAGTAGTCAGATGACATTGCTTACCTACTCATGCCAAATATATCTGGGTAATATAGTGCTAGTCCATTCAGAGTTAAAAAAACAACTACCTAACCTGGATCCCAAAAATGCTATTTACCCATTGCACCAGTTAACTGGGGAATGATACAGGACTCCTTAAAACATATCTCTACCATATGAGGTTAAAAATCCAGGTCCTGCATCTATTTTGTTAAATGGTTCAAATTAAAATATGAAGACCCCAGCTATCAGAAGGCCGAAATAGCTCAGTTGGGAGAGCGTTAGACTGAAGATCTAAAGGTCCCTGGTTCAATCCCGGGTTTCGGCACAGTTGAGAGGTTCCTTGCTTCTAACAAAATATGTCTTGGAATCAGCTGTAGTACTTTTTCTCTATTCATCAAATTTTTTCCAACTGATCTACAACACAATCAATTTAACATAGACTTTGCTTTATGTCCTCCTTCTAAACTTGCTTCCACCTCTCTTACCTTCAGGTTTGACAATAAATATTTCCCATTTCGTCCTTTTTTGTAAAGTAAACTCTTGTCTGCATCACATTCCACTTCCCCTTGAACACAGATGTCAGTAGTCAGATGACATTGCTTACCTACTCATGCCAAATATATCTAGGTAATATAGTGCTAGTCCATTCAGAGTTAAAAAAACAACTACCTAACCTGGATCCCAAAAATGCTATTTACCCATTGCACCAGTTAACTGGGGAATGAAAAGGGGCGACCACTCGGTCCCCCCGACCGTATGGCGGAGTGCCTCGATCCCCCCGGGAAGCCATTTTTTGGGCGGGAGGCGCGTCTCGGCTGGTATGCCCGAAGCGGCGTAGCCAGGGCGCGCTTTTTCCCGCCCTAGAGTGGGCTGGCCTAGACACCGACGTAGCCAGCCCCGCCCTAGGGGCAGGCAGGGGCGGGTTCTCGCCCGCCCTGAAGACGGATAAAGAGAGACGCAAGACCAGAAGACGTCCTCTTGTTCTTGTGCTCCGAAGCTGCACCTCCTCGCTACCCGTGAGCTCGGGACAGAACGAAGAGCCAATTTTGAGCGTTTTTGATCTTTTTCTTTGTCTTCTAGATACCTCGTCGGAGAGATGCCCAAGAAAGGCGCAAAGAGAATGACGACCGAACAGATGGTGCGGGCCCTTTGCAAAGAGGTGTCCGACATAAAGAAACGGTTGGCGGAGCGAGACGGGGAGGAGGGTTCGGGCTCTGCGCCGGCTGGAGGGAGACCTAAGAGGCCGAGAAGGGTTCCAGCCGGTGGAGATGTCCCGGTTCCCTCTGCCCCGCTCGAGGCGCCGACACCAGTACCGATGGAGGGGAATCCAATCCCCGTTGTCGTCACCCCGACATCCAAGGAAGACATGCCCCCCGAGCTGGCAGCACAGCTAGCAGCTTGGTTGGGGGATAGTTGTGATGGCGCCACGGCTGCCGAGGCACAGGCGCTGATAAAAGGGCTTCGTGAGAAGAGAGATGCAGCTAAAGTGACTGCGCCGTTGGCGGGAATAGACAAGCCGCAAGCGGCAGAAGCTGCGTCCGGTGCAGGTAAGCGGCCATTGCCGATTGCAAGGGACGAGTCAGCACCCTCTCGTAGAGAGAGATTGGGACAACATGTACCTTTAGCTATAAAGGAAAAGATCTGGGCTGGGGAGTACGTGAATATTTTCTCCTTGCTTGTTGATCATTATGAGGTGGAGCATGTTAGAAGTCAGAAGGACCTAATGCATCCGAGTGTTTGGCGCGCAAAAATGGCCGCCTTTAAGGTAAATGAGAATATTGGCAACTGGGGCAATGCGTGGGGTATTTTTACATCGATTTTGGGGGAACGTAGGCCCGAGTTGCTTCCGGAGTTTCCCATTTATCAATCACGAATTATGGGTTACTCGACAGCGTATCAAGGTAACCATTGGTTTTGTTATGACAATTTGTTCAGGAAAGAAAAGGAACATAACAAGAGTTTGACCTGGGATTGTTACGATTCTGTAACATGGGATAAAATGAAAGAATCGGGAATGTTAAAAATGCCATTGGTTGGGAGCAATGTTGTTGATTACTCCCGCCAAAATGTGGGGACGCCCTTTCGACCAAGTACGAGCACCGACGATCAGTCGAGGCCCGCAGGCAATACAGGGAGAAAGGGTTTCTGCTTTAATTTCAACAAAGGGAAATGTACCAGGCCTCCGGGATCGTGTAAATTCAAGCACGAGTGTAGTACGTGTGGGTCGTCCCATCCTGAGTCATCGTGCAGAGCCAGAACGGGTGAGAATGGGGGTAAGGGAGGCGCCAAACAGGTCTAAACTAGTCCGAGGGGCGCCTTTACCAACCCCGATTGATACCTTGGCAATGATTCCCTGGCTCAATGAATACCCGGATCGTACTTCTGCCGGGGTGCTGCGGAACGGTTTTACACATGGTTTCCGCATCCCGGTGGGGGACTTTCAGGGTGTAGGGATTTGCAAAAATCAACTTTCCGTTTTACAACATACATCTGTAGTGCAAGAGAAAATTCAGAAAGAGGTTAGCCGGGGACGGGTCGCCGGCCCGTTTTGTGTACCCCCGGTACCGGATTTTGTTTGTTCTCCGTTAGGGGTGGTCCCCAAGAAGGACCCAGGTGAGTTTCGTTTGATCCATAATCTGTCTGCTCCACATGGTCTTTCGGTGAACGACGCAATTGATCCAGAAGTTTGTTCGGTGCGATACGCATCGTTTGATGAGGCAGTAGCCATCTTGAATCGCCTGGGGCCCGGGACGTTGATGGCGAAATCAGATATCGAGTCAGCGTTCCGGTTGCTCCCGGTACACCCAGACGATCAGCGTCTTCTGGGATTCGGGTTCCAGGGGTCATTTTACATGGATAGGTGTATGCCAATGGGATGCTCTATATCATGTGCTTATTTTGAGCAATTCAGTACTTTCCTGCAATGGGTGTTTACTAAGAAAACGGGTTTCCGCAATGTAATGCACTACCTTGACGACTTTTTGTTCCTTGGCCCCGCCGGAAATCCCGAATGTGCCCAGGCCTTAGCTGAATTCTGTGTGTTGATGGGTCATTTTGGCGTGCCATTGGCACCGGGTAAAACTATGGGTCCCACGACTTGCCTCGAGTTTTTGGGGATCGAGTTGGACTCAAGGGAGGGGTGTTTCCGTTTACCAGCTAGCAAAGTGTTGAAATTCAGGACAGCCCTCCAAGTATGTTTACAGGCATCTAAGGTTACACTGCATCAGTTGCAACAATTAGTGGGAAAGTTGAACTTTGCCTTGAGGGTGATCCCAATGGCTCGCCCCTTTTCCCGCTCAATTGCCCAATCGATGGTCGGCCTAAAGGAGGGTCATCATCGCACGAGGTTATCGGCTGAGGTCCGCCAGGACATGCGGATTTGGTTAGCATTTCTGGCGGACTTCAATGGCCGAGTCGTCTGGAACAAGCCAGCCGTGTCCTCCGAAGAGCTCGGGCTATGGACGGATTCAGCAGGAAGCATAGGCTTTGGCGCCATCTTCGGCACAAAATGGTCTGCACAAAGGTGGCCCCTATGGTGGCACGAGAAGGGGCTGACGAGTAATATTGCTTTCCTTGAACTATTTCCCATTCTGGTGGCCCTGAGAACCTGGCCAGAAGGGTTCAGAGATCATTCTGTCGTGTTCTGGTCCGACAATATGACCGTGGTAGAATGCATCAATAGTCAGGCAGCCCGTTGTAAATTGATTTTGAGGCTGCTCAAAGAAATTGTCTTACTGTGTATGCAACTGAACGTGATATTCAGAGCACAACATGTCCCAGGGGTGATGAATCAGGCTGCTGATGCACTGTCTCGTTTTTACATGCAGGCTTTCTCGGGTTTCCTTCCTTCAGCGGACCCAGAGCCGGCACCCTTCCCCGAAGCTCTCTGGTCTCTCGGTGCCCCGAACTTCGTCACCTCGTGGGAGAGAGTCTAGCACCCAGGACAAGGAAGGCATATGAAGGGGCGTTTCAGGCCTATTTAGCCTTTTTGGGAGCAGAGAGAGGGGGACTTTGGGGTCAGGAAGAGTGGGTAGTACTTTTTCTGATGTCCTTACGTAGGGCTGGGAAATCGGTGGCTACGGCCCAAAGGCATCGTGCCGCCATTTCCTTTGTTGCCAGGGCCCATGGCATCCAGGACCCGACAGCGTCTTTTACAGTACAAAGGGCGCTGCGTGGGTGGCAACGCCTAGAGGGTCGCAGAGTTGACGTGAGACGACCGATAGGTCTGGATAGGTTGTCCCAGTTACTGGCCTCACTCCCTAACACATGCTCGTCTCCTTTCGAGACCTGTTTGTTCCGGACTGCATTTACGCTAGCATTTCACGGGGCTATGAGAGTTAGTGAGCTGGTTGCAAGGAACAAACAGGATGTGGCAGGGGGCTTGTGCAGGGAACATGTTCAGATCAGGGGCGATGCGATGATTGTCTCCTTTCTCAGGTCCAAGACCGACCAAGATGGGAGGGGGGACTGCACGATCATTCGCAGGATCCCCGGGTCATCCATGTGTCCGGTACAGTGCTTAGAAGATTACCTAGCACGAAGGGTGGCATCATGGGGGGGGACATTGTTGAGGCATGCAGACGCCACCCCGCTGACGAGGTTTCAGTTTCAGCGGGTGCTTGCAATGGCCATTGCCGCAGCGGGCTTGGACCCGGGCGAATTTGGGACCCATTCCTTTCGAATAGGGGCTGCCACTGAAGCTACAGCCAGGGGTCTTAATGTAGAACAAGTGAAACGTGTGGGGCGCTGGTCCTCCAATTGTTATAAGAGGTACGTGCGATTGCACATGTTGTGAAGCGGTAATCATGTACTCACGCTTCTTCTCTTTTGTTTGTTTTCAGTTGCGCAAGCCTACGCGGCAGGGCGGACTGTGCAGTCGACCCGACACCAGGCCAGCGGTCACACGTCACCGGCTGTGAGGAAGGAGGTGTGGGTCGTGGGCCACTCATACGTGAGACGGGCCGCAGACGTATTCAAAGCAGGTGACATGATTCACGTACCTGGGGAATACGGGTACAGAGTGTCCTTCTACGGAAGGGGCGGTCTCTGTATTGACCAGTTTCAGGCATTCTTTGAGGGTCTGTTAGAGCGGATAAGGTCACCGCCGTCCATAGTCATAGTGCATTTGGGGGGCAATGATTTGGTCACCACCGGTAGACGACTTCTCCTGGAGGCTATGCTTTCCACGGTAAGTTGGTTAGCGAGGAGAGTTCCGGGGTGCATAATTGCGTGGTCTCATATGATCCCACGAAAAGTGTGGCGGGGGGCTATCTCGATCCCTGCTTTGAATCATTCTGTTAGGAAATTGAATAACAAAGTGAGTAGGTTGTTCCGTGCCAAGACATTGCATTCGATCTCGCATAGTTGTATTAATGATGACAGTATGTATCTGGGGGATGGTGTGCATTTGTCAAGGGTGGGGAATGAGTTACTCATAGGAGACTTCTTAGCTTGGTTAAAGTCGTTAAAACATGACCTTTAGGTAGGAGTTTTGTGGGGGGTCCGGATAGCCGGTCAACTATCCGGACCTGTGGCGGTAAGGTCATGATCGGTGAGCACTAATTGGTAGATCCCTATGAGTGGGCGTCACCCAACACGGATGGGAGCGCTCGGGAGAGGTGGCCATTGGCCCCTCAATGGGGAGGCGGTCCCGTCTAAGGGCGGGTCGCCGGAAGTAAAGGAAAGGCGGTCAAGGCCCCTTCCTTTGTAGGAGGAGTTACAGCCCCCTCCTGGGGAATTTCCCGGGGCCAGTGTCATCTGCGACGGCAGATGCGGTAAGTTGTGTGGGGTGGGGGGAGGTCCACGATACCTTCCAGATACCACACACAAGTCTTCGAACGACCTTTAAATGGCGTCGAGTCTTAAGTGCCCCCGTCAAGTCAAGGGAAATTGTTAGTAGTTGCACTTGAGGTAAGCCTCTGTGCTGTCGCCCCTCCCAAGTGGGAGGGGTAAGTCTGGTTAGGGATCTTGACACCGGTTATGACCTTGCCGTTGGCCCTTAAACGTTAGGATGTACAATTTCAGTGTTTCTAGAGAATGTTTTGTAGGATGCTAGTTCGGCTAGGAGAACCTCTGTATTAGAGAATATGTTAAGGTTAGCCAAACATCGCAATGTGATAATGAAATTGTACATAACATGAAACGTTTAATGTTTTAATTTTTTGTTTTAATAAATACGGCCGGGAGGGTCACTCCCTCCCACATCCAAAAACTTTAAGAACTGTTTCCGGTTTCCCTCCTTTTGGGGATTGTGTTGAGAGGGGGTGGCGGGTATCTCAGCCATATGAAAAGGGGCGACCACTCGGTCCCCCCGACCGTATGGCGGAGTGCCTCGATCCCCCCGGGAAGCCATTTTTTGGGCGGGAGGCGCGTCTCGGCTGGTATGCCCGAAGCGGCGTAGCCAGGGCGCGCTTTTTCCCGCCCTAGAGTGGGCTGGCCTAGACACCGACGTAGCCAGCCCCGCCCTAGGGGCAGGCAGGGGCGGGTTCTCGCCCGCCCTGAAGACGGATAAAGAGAGACGCAAGACCAGAAGACGTCCTCTTGTTCTTGTGCTCCGAAGCTGCACCTCCTCGCTACCCGTGAGCTCGGGACAGAACGAAGAGCCAATTTTGACCCACCCACCAGCCCCTGAGGACAGCAAGTCATCGTGCAATAAAGTGAATGTTATAAGTATGTTTTCCGTTTCGTTTACAGGCTGTGAAAGTATCAGTTTGTTGTTGATCATAATAAAGTATGGTGAATATCGTGTAAGTTGTTACGATTAAAATGATTTGATGTAATGTTGCATTTTAAGCATGTTCTTTGGGTCGTAGCGACCAATGTTTTCCTAGGTTTGAGTAAGAATTGTCGTATTTATTTTTGGTAGGCGGTAAGGTCATGATCGGTGAGCACTAATTGGTAGATCCCTATGAGTGGGCGTCACCCAACACGGATGGGAGCGCTCGGGAGAGGTGGCCATTGGCCCCTCAATGGGGAGGCGGTCCCGTCTAAGGGCGGGTCGCCGGAAGTAAAGGAAAGGCGGTCAAGGCCCCTTCCTTTGTAGGAGGGGTTACAGCCCCCTCCTGGGGAATTTCCCGGGGCCAGTGTCATCTGCGACGGCAGATGCGGTAAGTTGTGTGGGGTGGGGGGAGGTCCACGATACCTTCCAGATACCACACACAAGTCTTCGAACGACCTTTAAATGGCGTCGAGTCTTAAGTGCCCCCGTCAAGTCAAGGGAAATTGTTAGTAGTTGCACTTGAGGTAAGCCTCTGTGCTGTCGCCCCTCCCAAGTGGGAGGGGTAAGTCTGGTTAGGGATCTTGACACCGGTTATGACCTTGCCGTTGGCCCTTAAACGTTAGGATGTACAATTTCAGTGTTTCTAGAGAATGTTTTGTAGGATGCTAGTTCGGCTAGGAGAACCTCTGTATTAGAGAATATGTTAAGGTTAGCCAAACATCGCAATGTGATAATGAAATTGTACATAACATGAAACGTTTAATGTTTTAATTTTTTGTTTTAATAAATACGGCCGGGAGGGTCACTCCCTCCCACATCCAAAAACTTTAAGAACTGTTTCCGGTTTCCCTCCTTTTGGGGATTGTGTTGAGAGGGGGTGGCGGGTATCTCAGCCATATGATACAGGACTCCTTAAAACATATCTCTACCATATGAGGTTAAAAATCCAGGTCCTGCATCTATTTTGTTAAATGGTTCAAATTAAAGTATGAAGACCACAGCTATCAGAAGGCCGAAATAGCTCAGTTGGGAGAGCGTTAGACTGAAGATCTAAAGGTCCCTGGTTCAATCCCGGGTTTCTGCACAGTTGAGAGGTTCCTTGCTTCTAACAAAATAGGTCTTGGAATCAGCTGTAGTACTTTTTCTCTATTCATCAAATTTTTTCCAACTGATCTACAACACAATCAATTTAACATAGACTTTGCTTTATATCCTCCTTCTAAACTTGCTTCCACCTCTCTTACCTTCAGGTTTGACAATGAATATTTCCCATTTCATGCTTTTTTGTAAAGTAAACTCTTGTCTGCATTACCTTCCACTTCCCCTTGAACACAGATGTCAGTAGTCAGATGACATTGCTTACCTACTCATGCCAAATATATCTGGGTAATATAGTGCTAGTCCATTCAGAGTTAAAAAAAACACTACCTAACCTGGATCCCAAAAATGCTATTTACCCATTGCACCAGTTAATTGGGGAATGATACAGGACTCCTTAAAACATATCTCTACCATATGAGGTTAAAAATCCAGGTCCTGCATCTATTTTGTTAAATGGTTTAAATTAAAGTATGAAGACCACAGCTATAAGCAGGCCGCAATAGCTCAGTTGGGAGAGCGTTAGACTGAAGATCTAAAGGTCCCTGGTTCAATCCCGGGTTTCGGCACAGTTGAGAGGTTCCTTGCTTCTAACAAAATAGGTCTTGGAATAAGCTGTAGTACTTTTTCTCTATTCATCAAATTTTTTCCAACTGATCTACAACACAATCAATTTAACATAGACTTTGCTTTATATCCTCCTTCTAAACTTGCTTCCACCTCTCTTACCTTCAGGTTTGACAATGAATATTTCCCATTTCATGCTTTTTTGTAAAGTAAACTCTTGTCTGCATTACCTTCCACTTCCCCTTGAACACAGATGTCAGTAGTCAGATGACATTGCTTACCTACTCATGCCAAATATATCTGGGTAATATAGTGCTAGTCCATTCAGAGTTAAAAAAACAACTACCTAACCTGGATCCCAAAAATGCTATTTACCCATTGCACCAGTTAATTGCGGAATGATACAGGACTCCTTAAAACATATCTCTACCATATGAGGTTAAAAATCCAGGTCCTGCATCTATTTTGTTAAATGGTTTAAATTAAAGTATGAAGACCACAGCTATAAGCAGGCTGCAATAGCTCAGTTGGGAGAGCGTTAGACTGAAGATCTAAAGGTCCCTGGTTCAATCCCGGGTTTCGGCACAGTTGAGAGGTTCCTTGCTTCTAACAAAATAGGTCTTGGAATAAGCTGTAGTACTTTTTTCTCTATCAACATTTTTATCAACTGATCTACAAAATGATCAATTCAACATAGACTTTGCTTTCTGTCCTCTTTTTAAACTTTCTTCCACCTATCTTGCCTTCAGGTTTGACAATGAATGTTTCCCATTTCGTCCTTTTTTGTAAAGTAAACTCTTGTCTGCATCACATTCCACTTCCCCTTGAACACAGATGTCAGTAGTCAGATGACATTGCTTACCTACTCATGCCAAATATATCTAGGTAATATAGTGCTAGTCCATTCAGAGTTAAAAAACAACTACCTAACCTGGATCCCAAAAATGCTATTTACCCATTGCACCAGTTACCTGGGGAATGATACAGGACTTCTTAAAACATATCTCTACCATATGAGGTTAAAAATCCAGGTCCTGCATCTATTTTGTTAAATGGTTCAAATTAAAGTATGAAGACCACAGCTATCAGAAGGCCGAAATAGCTCAGTTGGGAGAGCGTTAGACTGAAGATCTAAAGGTCCCTGGTTCAATCCTGGGTTTCGGCACAGTTGAGAGGTTCCTTGCTTCTAACAAAATAGGTCTTGGAATCAGCTGTAGTACTTTTTCTCTATTCATCAAATTTTTTCCAACTGATCTACAACACAATCAATTTAACATAGACTTTGCTTTATATCCTCCTTCTAAACTTGCTTCCACCTCTCTTACCTTCAGGTTTGACAATGAATATTTCCCATTTCATGCTTTTTTGTAAAGTAAACTCTTGTCTGCATTACCTTCCACTTCCCCTTGAACACAGATGTCAGTAGTCAGATGACATTGCTTACCTACTCATGCCAAATATATCTGGGTAATATAGTGCTAGTCCATTCAGAGTTAAAAAAACAACTACCTAACCTGGATCCCAAAAATGCTATTTACCCATTGCACCAGTTAATTGCGGAATGATACAGGACTCCTTAAAACATATCTCACCATATGAGGTTAAAAATCCAGGTCCTGCATCTATTTTGTTAAATGGTTCAAATTAAAGTATGAAGACCCCAGCTATCAGAATGCTGAAATAGCTCAGTTGGGAGAGCGTTAGACTGAAGATCTAAAGATCCCGGGTTTCGGCACAGTTGAGAGGTTCCTTGCTTCTAACAAAATAGGTCTTGGAATCAGCTGTAGTACTTTTTCTCTATTCATCAAATTTTTTCCAACTGATCTACAACACAATCAATTTAACATAGACTTTGCTTTATATCCTCCTTCTAAACTTGCTTCCACCTCTCTTACCTTCAGGTTTGACAATGAATATTTCCCATTTCATGCTTTTTTGTAAAGTAAACTCTTGTCTGCATTACCTTCCACTTCCCCTTGAACACAGATGTCAGTAGTCAGATGACATTGCTTACCTACTCATGCCAAATATATCTGGGTAATATAGTGCTAGTCCATTCAGAGTTAAAAAAAACACTACCTAACCTGGATCCCAAAAATGCTATTTACCCATTGCACCAGTTAATTGGGGAATGATACAGGACTCCTTAAAACATATCTCTACCATATGAGGTTAAAAATCCAGGTCCTGCATCTATTTTGTTAAATGGTTTAAATTAAAGTATGAAGACCACAGCTATAAGCAGGCCGCAATAGCTCAGTTGGGAGAGCGTTAGACTGAAGATCTAAAGGTCCCTGGTTCAATCCCGGGTTTCGGCACAGTTGAGAGGTTCCTTGCTTCTAACAAAATAGGTCTTGGAATAAGCTGTAGTACTTTTTCTCTATTCATCAAATTTTTTCCAACTGATCTACAACACAATCAATTTAACATAGACTTTGCTTTATATCCTCCTTCTAAACTTGCTTCCACCTCTCTTACCTTCAGGTTTGACAATGAATATTTCCCATTTCATGCTTTTTTGTAAAGTAAACTCTTGTCTGCATTACCTTCCACTTCCCCTTGAACACAGATGTCAGTAGTCAGATGACATTGCTTACCTACTCATGCCAAATATATCTGGGTAATATAGTGCTAGTCCATTCAGAGTTAAAAAAACAACTACCTAACCTGGATCCCAAAAATGCTATTTACCCATTGCACCAGTTAATTGCGGAATGATACAGGACTCCTTAAAACATATCTCTACCATATGAGGTTAAAAATCCAGGTCCTGCATCTATTTTGTTAAATGGTTTAAATTAAAGTATGAAAACCACAGCTATAAGCAGGCTGCAATAGCTCAGTTGGGAGAGCGTTAGACTGAAGATCTAAAGGTCCCTGGTTCAATCCCGGGTTTCGGCACAGTTGAGAGGTTCCTTGCTTCTAACAAAATAGGTCTTGGAATAAGCTGTAGTACTTTTTTCTCTATCAACATTTTTATCAACTGATCTACAAAATGATCAATTCAACATAGACTTTGCTTTCTGTCCTCTTTTTAAACTTTCTTCCACCTATCTTGCCTTCAGGTTTGACAATGAATGTTTCCCATTTCGTCCTTTTTTGTAAAGTAAACTCTTGTCTGCATCACATTCCACTTCCCCTTGAACACAGATGTCAGTAGTCAGATGACATTGCTTACCTACTCATGCCAAATATATCTAGGTAATATAGTGCTAGTCCATTCAGAGTTAAAAAACAACTACCTAACCTGGATCCCAAAAATGCTATTTACCCATTGCACCAGTTAACTGGGGAATGATACAGGACTTCTTAAAACATATCTCTACCATATGAGGTTAAAAATCCAGGTCCTGCATCTATTTTGTTAAATGGTTCAAATTAAAGTATGAAGACCACAGCTATCAGAAGGCCGAAATAGCTCAGTTGGGAGAGCGTTAGACTGAAGATCTAAAGGTCCCTGGTTCAATCCTGGGTTTCGGCACAGTTGAGAGGTTCCTTGCTTCTAACAAAATAGGTCTTGGAATCAGCTGTAGTACTTTTTCTCTATTCATCAAATTTTTTCCAACTGATCTACAACACAATCAATTTAACATAGACTTTGCTTTATATCCTCCTTCTAAACTTGCTTCCACCTCTCTTACCTTCAGGTTTGACAATGAATATTTCCCATTTCATGCTTTTTTGTAAAGTAAACTCTTGTCTGCATTACCTTCCACTTCCCCTTGAACACAGATGTCAGTAGTCAGATGACATTGCTTACCTACTCATGCCAAATATATCTGGGTAATATAGTGCTAGTCCATACAGAGTTAAAAAAACAACTACCTAACCTGGATCCCAAAAATGCTATTTACCCATTGCACCAGTTAATTGCGGAATGATACAGGACTCCTTAAAACATATCTCACCATATGAGGTTAAAAATCCAGGTCCTGCATCTATTTTGTTAAATGGTTCAAATTAAAGTATGAAGACCCCAGCTATCAGAATGCTGAAATAGCTCAGTTGGGAGAGCGTTAGACTGAAGATCTAAAGATCCCGGGTTTCGGCACAGTTGAGAGGTTCCTTGCTTCTAACAAAATAGGTCTTGGAATCAGCTGTAGTACTTTTTCTCTATTCATCAAATTTTTTCCAACTGATCTACAACACAATCAATTTAACATAGACTTTGCTTTATGTCCTCCTTCTAAACTTGCTTCCACCTCTCTTACCTTCAGGTTTGACAATGAATATTTCCCATTTCATGCTTTTTTGTAAAGTAAACTCTTGTCTGCATTACCTTCCACTTCCCCTTGAACACAGATGTCAGTAGTCAGACGACATTGCTTACCTACTCATGCCAAATATATCTGGGTAATATAGTGCTAGTCCATTCAGAGTTAAAAAAACAACTACCTAACCTGGATCCCAAAAATGCTATTTGCCCATTGCACCAGTTAATTGCGGAATGATACAGGACTCCTTAAAACATATCTCTACCATATGAGGTTAAAAATCCAGGTCCTGCATCTATTTTGTTAAATGATTTAAATTAAAGTATGAAGACTACAGCTATAAGCAGGCCGCAATAGCTCAGTTGGGAGAGCATAAGACTGAAGATCTAAAGGTCCCTGGTTCAATCCCGGGTTTCGGCACAGTTGAGAGGTTCCTTGCTTCTAACAAAATAGGTCTTGGAATCAGCTGTAGTACTTTTTTATCTATCAACATTTTTATCAACTGATCTACAAAATGATCAATTCAACATAGACTTTGCTTTCTGTCCTCCTTTTAAACTTTCTTCCACGTATCTTGCCTTCAGGTTTCACAATGAATGTTTCCCATTTCGTCCTTTTTTGTAAAGTAAACTCTTGTCTGCATCACATTCCACTTCCCCTTGAACACAGATGTCAGTAGTCAGATGACATTGCTTAACTACTCATGCCAAATATATCTAGGTAATATAGTGCTAGTCCATTCAGAGTTAAAAAAACAACTACCTAACCTGGATCCCAAAAATGCTATTTACCCATTGCACCAGTTAATTGGGAATGATACAGGACTCCTTAAAACATATCTCTACCATATGAGGTTAAAAATCCAGGTCCTGCATCTATTTTGTTAAATGGTTCAAATTAAAGTATGAAGACCCCAGCTATCAGAAGGCCGAAATAGCTCAGTTGGGAGAGCGTTAGACTGAAGATCTAAAGGTCCCTGGTTCAATCCCGGGTTTCGGCACAGTTGAGAGGTTCCTTGCTTCTAACAAATTAGGTCTTGGAATCAGCTGTAGTACTTTTTTCTCTATCAACATTTTTATCAACTGATCTACAAAATGATCAATTCAACATAGACTTTGCTTTCTGTCCTCCTTTTAAACTTTCTTCCACCTATCTTGCCTTCAGGTTTGACTATGAATGTTTTCCATTTCGTCCTTTTTTGTAAAGTAAACTCTTGTCTGCATCACATTCCACTTCCCCTTGAACACAGATGTCAGTAGTCAGATGACATTGCTTACCTACTCATGCCAAATATATCTGGGTAATATAGTGCTAGTCCATTCAGAGTTAAAAAAACAACTACCTAACCTGGATCCCAAAAATGCTATTTACCCATTGCACCAGTTAACTGGGGAATGATACAGGACTCCTTAAAACATATCTCTACCATATGAGGTTAAAAATCCAGGTCCTGCATCTATTTTGTTAAATGGTTCAAATTAAAGTATGAAGACCCCAGCTATCAGAAGGCCGAAATAGCTCAGTTGGGAGAGCGTTAGACTGAAGATCTAAAGGTCCCTGGTTCAATCCCGGGTTTCGGCACAGTTGAGACGTTCCTTGCTTCTAACAAAATAGGTCTTGGAATCAGCTGTAGTACTTTTTCTCTATTCATCAAATTTTTTCCAACTGATCTACAACACAATCAATTTAACATAGACTTTGCTTTATGTCCTCCTTCTAAACTTGCTTCCACCTCTCTTACCTTCAGGTTTGACAATGAATATTTCCCATTTCATGCTTTTTTGTAAAGTAAACTCTTGTCTGCATTACCTTCCACTTCCCCTTGAACACAGATGTCAGTAGTCAGATGACATTGCTTACCTACTCATGCCAAATATATCTGGGTAATATAGTGCTAGTTCATTCAGAGTTAAAAAAACAACTACCTAACCTGGATCCCAAAACTGCTATTTGCCCATTGCACCAGTTAATTGCGGAATGATACAGGACTCCTTAAAACATATCTCTACCATATGAGGTCAAAAATCCAGGTCCTGCATCTATTTTGTTAAATGATTTAAATTAAAGTATGAAGACTACAGCTATAAGCAGGCCGCAATAGCTCAGTTGGGAGAGCGTAAGACTGAAGATCTAAAGGTCCCTGGTTCAATCCCGGGTTTGGGCACAGTTGAGAGGTTCCTTGCTTCTAACAAAATAGGTCTTGGAATCAGCTGTAGTACTTTTTTCTCTATCAACATTTTTATCAACTGATCTACAAAATGATCAATTCAACATAGACTTTGCTTTCTGTCCTCCTTTTAAACTTTCTTCCACCTATCTTGCCTTCAGGTTTCACAATGAATGTTTCCCATTTCGTCCTTTTTTGTAAAGTAAACTTTTGTCTGCATCACATTCCACTTCCCCTTGAACACAGATGTCAGTAGTCAGATGACATTGCTTAACTACTCATGCCAAATATATCTAGGTAATATAGTGCTAGTCCATTCAGAGTTAAAAAAACAACTACCTAACCTGGATCCCAAAAATGCTATTTACCCATTGCACCAGTTAACTGGGGAATGATACAGGACTCCTTAAAACATATCTCTACCATATGAGGTTAAAAATCCAGGTCCTGCATCTATTTTGTTAAATGGTTCAAATTAAAGTATGAAGACCACAGCTATCAGAAGGCGGAAATAGCTCAGTTGGGAGAGCGTTAGACTGAAGATCTAAAGGTCCCTGCTTCAATCCCGGGTTTCGGCACATTTGAGAGGTTCCTTACTTCTAACAAAATAGGTCTTGGAATCAGCTGTAGTACTTTTTCTCTATTCATCAAATTTTTTCCAACTGATCTACAACACAATCAATTTAACATAGACTTTGCTTTATATCCTCCTTCTAAACTTGCTTCCACCTCTCTTACCTTCAGGTTTGACAATGAATATTTCCCATTTCATGCTTTTTTGTAAAGTAAACTCTTGTCTGCATTACCTTCCACTTCCCCTTGAACACAGATGTCAGTAGTCAGATGACATTGCTTACCTACACATGCCAAATATATCTGGGTAATATAGTGCTAGTCCATTCAGAGTTAAAAAAACAACTACCTAACCTGGATCCCAAAAATGCTATTTACCCATTGCACCAGTTAATTGTGGAATGATACAGGACTCCTTAAAACATATCTCTACCATATGAGGTTAAAAATCCAGGTCCTGCATCTATTTTGTTAAATGGTTTAAATTAAAGTATGAAGACCACAGCTATAAGCAGGCCGCAATAGCTCAGTTGGGAGAGCGTTAGACTGAAGATCTAAAGGTCCCTGGTTCAATCCCGGGTTTCGGCACAGTTGAGAGGTTCCTTGCTTCTAACAAAATAGGTCTTGGAATAAGCTGTAGTACTTTTTTCTCTATCAACATTTTTATCAACTGATCTACAAAATGATCAATTCAACATAGACTTTGCTTTCAGTCCTCTTTTTAAACTTTCTTCCACCTATCTTGACTTCAGGTTTGACAATGAATGTTTCCCATTTCGTCCTTTTTTGTAAAGTAAACTCTTGTCTGCTTCACATTCCACTTCCCCTTGAACACAGATGTCAGTAGTCAGATGACATTGCTTACCTACTGATGCCAAATATATCTAGGTAATATAGTGCTAGTCCATTCAGAGTTAAAAAAACAACTACCTAACCTGGATCCCAAAAATGCTATTTACCCATTGCACCAGTTAACTGGGGAATGATACAGGACTCCTTAAAACAGATCTCTACCATATGAGGTTAAAAATCCAGGTCCTGCATCTATTTTGTTAAATGGTTCAAATTAAAGTATGAAGACCACAGCTATCAGAAGGCCGAAATAGCTCAGTTGGGAGAGCGTTAGACTGAAGATCTAAAGGTCCCTGGTTCAATCCCGGGTTTTGGCACAGTTGAGAGGTTCCTTGCTTCTAACAAAATAGGTCTTGGAATCAGCTGTAGTACTTTTTCTCTATTCATCAAATTTTTTCCAACTGATCTACAACACAATCAATTTAACATAGACTTTGCTTTATATCCTCCTTCTAAACGTGCTTCCACCTCTCTTACCTTCAGGTTTGACAATGAATATTTCCCATTTCATGCTTTTTTGTAAAGTAAACTCTTGTCTGCATTACCTTCCACTTCCCCTTGAACACAGATGTCAGTAGTCAGATGACATTGCTTACCTACTCATGCCAAATATATCTGGGTAATATAGTGCTAGTCCATTCAGAGTTAAAAAAACAACTACCTAACCTGGATCCCAAAAATGCTATTTACCCATTGCACCAGTTAATTGCGGAATGATACAGGACTCCTTAAAACATATCTCACCATATGAGGTTAAAAATCCAGGTCCTGCATCTATTTTGTTAAATGGTTTAAATTAAAGTATGAAGACCACAGCTATAAGCAGGCCGAAATAGCTAAGTTGGGAGAGCGTTAGACTGAAGATCTAAAGGTCCCTGGTTCAATCCCGGGTTTCGGCACAGTTGAGAGGTTCCTTGCTTCTAACAAAATAGGTCTTGGAATCAGCTGTAGTACTTTTTTCTCTATCAACATTTTTATCAACTGATCTACAAAATGATCAATTCAACATAGACTTTGCTTTCTGTCCTCCTTTTAAACTTTCTTCCACCTATCTTGCCTTCAGGTTTGACTATGAATGTTTTCCATTTCGTCCTTTTTTGTAAAGTAAACTCTTGTCTGCATCACATTCCACTTCCCCTTGAACACAGATGTCAGTAGTCAGATGACATTGCTTACCTACTCATGCCAAATATATCTGGGTAATATAGTGCTAGTCCATTCAGAGTTAAAAAAACAACTACCTAACCTGGATCCTAAAAATGCTATTTACCCATTGCACCAGTTAACTGGTGAATGATACAGGACTCCTTAAAACATATCTCTACCATATGAGGTTAAAAATCCAGGTCCTGCATCTATTTTGTTAAATGGTTCAAATTAAAGTATGAAGACCCCAGCTGTCAGAAGGCCGAAATAGCTCAGTTGGGAGAGCGTTAGACTGAAGATCTAAAGGTCCCTGGTTCAATCCCGGGTTTCGGCACAGTTGAGAGGTTCCTTGCTTCTAACAAAATAGGTCTTGGAATCAGCTGTAGTACTTTTTCTCTATTAACATTTTTGTCAACTGATCTACAAAATGATCAATTCAACATAGACTTTGCTTTCTGTCCTCCTTTTAAACTTTCTTCCACCTATCTTGCCTTCCGGTTTGACTATGAATGTTTTCCATTTCGTCCTTTTTTGTAAAGTAAACTCTTGTCTGCATCACATTCCACTTCCCCTTGAACACAGATGTCAGTAGTCAGATGACATTGTTTACCTACTCATGCCAAATATATCTGGGTAATATAGTGCTAGTCCATTCAGAGTTAAAAAAACAACTACCTAACCTGGATCCCAAAAATGCTATTTACCCATTGCACCAGTTAACTGGGGAATGATACAGGACTCCTTAAAACATATCTCTACCATATGAGGTTAAAAATCAAGGTCCTGCATCTATGTTGTTAAATGGTTCAAATTAAAGTATGAAGACCCCAGCTATCAGAAGGCCTAAATAGCTCAGTTGGGAGAGCGTTAGACTGAAGATCTAAAGGTCCATGGTTCAATCCCGGGTTTCGGCACAGTTGAGACGTTCCTTGCTTCTAACAAAATAGGTCTTGGAATCAGCTGTAGTACTTTTTCTCTATTCATCAAATTTTTTCCAACTGATCCACAACACAATCAATTTAACATAGACTTTGCTTTATGTCCTCCTTCTAAACTTGCTTCCACCTCTCTTACCTTCAGGTTTGACAATGAATATTTCCCATTTCATGCTTTTTTGTAAAGTAAACTCTTGTCTGCATTACCTTCCACTTCCCCTTGAACACAGATGTCAGTAGTCAGATGACATTGCTTACCTACTCATGCCAAATATATCTGGATAATATAGTGCTAGTCCATTCAGAGTTAAAAAAACAACTACCTGACCTGGATCCAAAAAATGCTATTTACCCGTTGTACCAGTTAATTGCGGAATGATACAGGACTCCTTAAAACATATCTCTACCATATGAGGTTAAAAATCCAGGTCCTGCATCTATTTTGTTAAATGGTTTAAATTAAAGTATGAAGACCACAGCTATAAGCAGGCCGAAATAGCTCAGTTGGGAGAGCGTTAGACTGAAGATCTAAAGGTCCCGTGTTTCGGCACAGTTGAGAGGTTCCTTGCTTCTAACAAAATAGGTCTTGGAATCAGCTGTAGTACTTTTTCTCTATTCATCAAATTTTTTCCAACTGATCTACAACACAATCAATTTAACATAGACTTTGCTTTATGTCCTCCTTCTAAACTTGCTTCCACCTCTCTTACCTTCAGGTTTGACAATGAATATTTCCCATTTCATGCTTTTTTGTAAAGTAAACTCTTGTCTGCATTACCTTCCACCTCCCCTTGAATACAGATGTCAGTAGTCAGATGACATTGCTTACCTACTCATGCCAAATATATCTGGGTAATATAGTGCTAGTCCATTCAGAGTTAAAAAAACAACTACCTAACCTGGATCCCAAAACTGCTATTTGCCCATTGCACCAGTTAATTGCGGAATGATACAGGACTCCTTAAAACATATCTCTACCATATGAGGTTAAAAATCCAGGTCCTGCATCTATTTTGTTAAATGGTTTAAATTAAAGTATGAAGACCAGATCTATAAGCAGGCCGCAATAGCTCAGTTGGGAGAGCGTTAGACTGAAGATCTAAAGGTCCCAGGTTCCATCCCGGGTTTCGGCACAGTTGAGAGGTTCCTTGCTTCTAACAAAATAGGTCTTGGAATCAGCTGTAGTACTTTTTTCTCTATCAACATTTTTATCAACTGATCTACAAAATGATCAATTCAACATAGACTTTGCTTTCTGTCCTCCTTTTAAACTTTCTTCCACCTATCTTGCCTTCAGGTTTGACAATGAATGTTTCCCACTTCGTCCTTTTTTGTAAAGTAAACTCTTGTCTGCATCACATTCCACTTCCCCTTGAACACAGATGTCAGTAGTCAGATGACATTGCTTACCTACTCATGCCAAATATATCTAGGTAATATAGTGCTAGTCCATTCAGAGTTAAAAAAACAACTACCTAACCTGGATCCCAAAAATGCTATTTACCCATTGCACCAGTTAACTGGGGAATGATACAGGACTCCTTAAAACATATCTCTACCATATGAGGTTAAAAATCCAGGTCCTGCAGCTATTTTGTTAAATGGTTCAAATTAAAGTATGAAGACCCCAGCTATTAGAATGCTGAAATAGCTCAGTTTGGAGAGCGTTAGACTGAAGATCTAAAGGTCCCTGGTTCAATCCTGGGTTTCGGCACAGTTGAGAGGGTCCTTGCTTCTAACAAAATAGGTCTTGGAATCAGCAGTAGTACTTTTTCTCTATTCATCAAATTTTTTCCAACTGATCTACAACACAATCAATTTAACATAGACTTTGCTTTATGTCCTCCTTCTAAACTTGCTTCCACCTCTCTTAACTTCAGGTTTGACAATGAATATTTCCCATTTCATGCTTTTTTGTAAAGTAAACTCTTGTCTGCATTACCTTCCACTTCCCCTTGAACACAGATGTCAGTAGTCAGATGACATTGCTTGCCTACTCATGACAAATATATCTGGGTAATATAGTGCTAGTCCATTCAGAGTTAAAAAAACAACTACCTAACCTGGATCCAAAAAATGCTATTTACCCATTGCACCAGTTAATTGCGGAATGATACAAGACTCCTTAAAACATATCTCTACCATATGAGGTTAAAAATCCAGGTCCTGCATCTATTTTGTTAAATGGTTTAAATTAAAGTATGAAGACCACAGCTGTAAGCAGGATGAAATAGCTCAGTTGGGAGAGCGTTAGACTGAAGATCTAAAGGTCCCTGGTTCAATCCCGGGTTTCGGCACAGTTGAGAGGCTCCTTGCTTCTAACCTAATAGGTCTAGGAATCAGCTGTAGTACTTTTTTCTCTATCAACATTTTTATCAACTGATCTACAAAATGATCAATTCAACATAGACTTTGCTTTCTGTCCTCCTTTTAAACTTTCTTCCACCTATCTTGCCTTCAGGTTTCACAATGAATGTTTCCCATTTCGTCCTTTTTTGTAAAGTAAACTCTTGTCTGCATCACATTCCACTTCCCCTTGAACACAGATGTCAGTAGTCAGATGACATTGCTTAACTACTCATGCCAAATATATCTAGGTAATATAGTGCTAGTCCATTCAGAGTTAAAAAAACAACTACCTAACCTGGATCCCAAAAATGCTATTTACCCATTGCACCAGTTAACTGGGGAATGATACAGGACTCCTTGAAACATATCTCTACCATATGAGGTTAAAAATCCAGGTCCTGCATCTATTTTGTTAAATGGTTCAAATTAAAGTATGAAGACCCCAGCTATCAGACGGCCGAAATAGCTCAGTTGGGAGAGCGTTAGACTGAAGATCTAAAGGTCCCTGGTTCAATCCTGGGTTTCGGCACAGTTGAGAGGTTCCTTGCTTCTAACAAAATAGGTCTTGGAATCAGCTGTAGTACTTTTTCTCTATTCCTCAAATTTTTTCCAACTGATCTACAACACAATCAATTTAACATAGACTTTGCTTTATGTCCTCCTTCTAAACTTGCTTTCACCTCTCTTACCTTCAGGTTTGACAATGAATATTTCCCATTTCATGCTTTTTTGTAAAGTAAACTCTTGTCTGCATTACCTTCCACTTCCACTTGAACACAGATGTCAGTAGTCAGATGACATTGCTTACCTACTCATGCCAAATATATCTGGGTAATATAGTGCTAGTCCATTCAGAGTTAAAAAAACAACTACCTAACCTGGATCCAAAAAATGCTATTTACCCATTGTACCAGTTAATTGCGGAATGATACAGGACTCCTTAAAACATATCTCTACCACATGAGGTTAAAAATCCAGGTCCTGCATCTATTTTGTTAAATGGTTTAAATTAAAGTATGAAGACCACAGCTATAAGCAGGCCGAAATAGCTCAGTTGGGAGAGTGTTAGACTGAAGATCTAAAGGTTCCTGGTTCAATCCCGGGTTTCGGCACAGTTGAGAGGTTCCTTGCTTCTAACAAAATAGGTCTTGGAATCAGCTGTAGTACTTTTTCTCTATTCATCAAATTTTTTCCAACTGATCTACAACACAATCAATTTAACATAGACTTTGCTTTATGTCCTCCTTCTAAACTTGCTTCCACCTCTCTTACCTTCAGGTTTGACAATGAATATTTCCCATTTCATGCTTTTTTGTAAAGTAAACTCTTGTCTGCATTACCTTCCACCTCCCCTTGAATACAGATGTCAGTAGTCAGATGACATTGCTTACCTACTCATGCCAAATATATCTGGGTAATATAGTGCTAGTCCATTCAGAGTTAAAAAAACAACTACCTAACCTGGATCCCAAAACTGCTATTTGCCCATTGCACCAGTTAATTGCGGAATGATACAGGACTCCTTAAAACATATCTCTACCATATGAGGTTAAAAATCCAGGTCCTGCATCTATTTTGTTAAATGGTTTAAATTAGAGTATGAAGACCACAGCTATAAGCAGGCCGCAATAGCTCAGTTGGGAGAGCTTTAGACTGAAGATCAAAAGGTCCCTGGTTCCATCCCGGGTTTCGGCACAGTTTAGAGGTTCCTTGCTTCTAACAAAATAGGTCTTGGAATCAGCTGTAGTACTTTTTTCTCTATCAACAGTTTTATCAACTGATCTACAAAATGATCAATTCAACATAGACTTTGCTTTATGTCCTCCTTCTAAACTTGCTTCCACCTCTCTTACCTTCAGGTTTGACAATGAATATTTCCCATTTCATGCTTTTTTGTAAAGTAAACTCTTGTCTGCATTACCTTCCACCTCCCCTTGAATACAGATGTCAGTAGTCAGATGACATTGCTTACCTACTCATGCCAAATATATCTGGGTAATATAGTGCTAGTCCATTCAGAGTTAAAAAAACAACTACCTAACCTGGATCCCAAAACTGCTATTTGCCCATTGCACCAGTTAATTGCGGAATGATACAGGACTCCTTAAAACATATCTCTACCATATGAGGTTAAAAATCCAGGTCCTGCATCTATTTTGTTAAATGGTTTAAATTAGAGTATGAAGACCACAGCTATAAGCAGGCCGCAATAGCTCAGTTGGGAGAGCTTTAGACTGAAGATCAAAAGGTCCCTGGTTCCATCCCGGGTTTCGGCACAGTTGAGAGGTTCCTTGCTTCCAACAAAATAGGTCTTGGAATCAGCTGTAGTACTTTTTTCTCTATCAACAGTTTTATCAACTGATCTACAAAATGATCAATTCAACATAGACTTTGCTTTCTGTCCTCCTTTTAAACTTTCTTCCACCTATCTTGCCTTCAGGTTTGACAATGAATGTTTCCCATTTCGTCCTTTTTTGTAAAGTAAACTCTTGTCTGCATCACATTCCACTTCCCCTTGAACACAGATGTCAGTAGTCAGATGACATTGCTTACCTACTCATGCCAAATATATCTAGGTAATATAGTGCTAGTCCATTCAGAGTTAAAAAAACAACTACCTAACCTGGATCCCAAAAATGCTATTTACCCATTGCACCAGTTAACTGGGGAATGATACAGGACTCCTTAAAACATATCTCTACCATATGAGGTTAAAAATCCAGGTCCTGCATCTATTTTGTTAAATGGTTTAAATTAAAGTATGAAGACCACAGCTATAAGCAGGCCGAAATAGCTCAGTTGGGACAGCGTTAGACTGAATATCTAAAGGTCCCTGGTTCAATCCCGGGTTTCGGCACAGTTGAGAGGTTCCTTGCTTCTAACAAAATAGGTCTTGGAATCAGCTGTAGTACTTTTTCTCTATTCATCAAATTTTTTCCAACTGATCTACAACACAATCAATTTAACATAGACTTTGCTTTATGTCCTCATTCTAAACTTGCTTCCACCTCTCTTACCTTCAGGTTTGACAATGAATATTTCCCATTTCATGCTTTTTTGTAAAGTAAACTCTTGTCTGCATTACCTTCCACCTCCCCTTGAATACAGATGTCAGTAGTCAGATGACATTGCTTACCTACTCATGCCAAATATATCTGGGTAATATAGTGCTAGTTCATTCAGAGTTAAAAAAACAACTACCTAACCTGGATCCCAAAACTGCTATTTGCCCATTGCACCAGTTAATTGCGGAATGATACAGGACTCCTTAAAACATACCTCTACCATATGAGGTTAAAAATCCAGGTCCTGCATCTATTTTGTTAAACGGTTTAAATTAAAGTATGAAGACCACAGCTATAAGCAGGCTGCAATAACTCAGTTGGGAGAGCGTTAGACTGAAGATCTAAAGGTCCCTGGTTCAATCCCGGGTTTCGGCACAGTTGAGAGGTTCCTTGCTTCTAACAAAATAGGTCTTGGAATAAGCTGTAGTACTTTTTTCTCTATTAACATTTTTATCAACTGATCTACAAAATGATCAATTCAACATAGACTTTGCTTTCTGTCCTCTTTTTAAACTTTCTTCCACCTATCTTGCCTTCAGGTTTGACAATGAATGTTTCCCATTTCGTCCTTTTTTGTAAAGTAAACTCTGGTCTGCATCACATTCCACTTCCCCTTGAACACAGATGTCAGTAGTCAGATGACATTGCTTACCTACTCATGCCAAATATATCTAGGTAATATAGTGCTAGTCCATTCAGAGTTAAAAAAACAACTACCTAACCTGGATCCCAAAAATGCTATTTACCCATTGCACCAGTTAACTGGGGAATGATACAGGACTCCTTAAAACATATCTCTACCATATGAGGTTAAAAATCCAGGTCCTGCATCTATTTTGTTAAATGGTTTAAATTAAAGTATGAAGACCACAGCTATAAGCAGGCCGAAATAGCTCAGTTGGGACAGCGTTAGACTGAAGATCTAAAGGTCCCTGGTTCAATCCCGGGTTTCGGCACAGTTGAGAGGTTCCTTGCTTCTAACAAAATAGGTCTTGGAATCAGCTGTAGTACTTTTTCTCTATTCATCAAATTTTTTCCAACTGATCTACAACACAATCAATTTAACATAGACTTTGCTTTATGTCCTCCTTCTAAACTTGCTTCCACCTCTCTTACCTTCAGGTTTGACAATGAATATTTCCCATTTCATGCTTTTTTGTAAAGTAAACTCTTGTCTGCATTACCTTCCACCTCCCCTTGAATACAGATGTCAGTAGTCAGATGACATTGCTTACCTACTCATGCCAAATATATCTGGGTAATATAGTGCTAGTTCATTCAGAGTTAAAAAAACAACTACCTAACCTGGATCCCAAAACTGCTATTTGCCCATTGCACCAGTTAATTGCGGAATGATACAGGACTCCTTAAAACATACCTCTACCATATGAGGTTAAAAATCCAGGTCCTGCATCTATTTTGTTAAATGGTTTAAATTAAAGTATGAAGACCACAGCTATAAGCAGGCTGCAATAGCTCAGTTGGGAGAGCGTTAGACTGAAGATCTAAAGGTCCCTGGTTCAATCCCGGGTTTCGGCACAGTTGAGAGGTTCCTTGCTTCTAACAAAATAGGTCTTGGAATAAGCTGTAGTACTTTTTTCTCTATCAACATTTTTATCAACTGATCTACAAAATGATCAATTCAACATAGACTTTGCTTTCTGTCCTCTTTTTAAACTTTCTTCTACCTATCTTGCCTTCAGGTTTGACAATGAATGTTTCCCATTTCGTCCTTTTTTGTAAAGTAAACTCTGGTCTGCATCACATTCCACTTCCCCTTGAACACAGATGTCAGTAGTCAGATGACATTGCTTACCTACTCATGCCAAATATATCTAGGTAATATAGTGCTAGTCCATTCAGAGTTAAAAAAACAACTACCTAACCTGGATCCCAAAAATGCTATTTACCCATTGCACCAGTTAACTGGGGAATGATACAGGACTCCTTAAAACATATCTCTACCATATGAGGTTAAAAATCCAGGTCCTGCATCTATTTTGTTAAATGGTTCAAATTAAAGTATGAAGACCACAGCTATAAGCAGGCCGAAATAGCTCAGTTGGGAGAGCGTTAGACTGAAGATCTAAAGGTCCCGGGTTTCGGCACAGTTGAGAGGTTCCTTGCTTCTAACAAAATAGGTCTTGGAATCAGCTGTAGTACTTTTTCTCTATTCATCAAATTTTTTCCAACTGATCTACAACACAATCAATTTAACATAGACTTTGCTTTATGTCCTCCTTCTAAACTTGCTTCCACCTCTCTTACCTTCAGGTTTGACAATTATTATTTCCCATTTCATGCTTTTTTGTAAAGTAAACTCTTGTCTGCATTACCTTCCACCTCCCCTTGAATACAGATGTCAGTAGTCAGATGACATTGCTTACCTACTCATGCCAAATATATCTGGGTAATATAGTGCTAGTCCATTCAGAGTTAAAAAAACAACTACCTAACCTGGATCCCAAAACTGCTATTTGCCCATTGCACCAGTTAATTGCGGAATGATACAGGACTCCTTAAAACATATCTCTACCATATGAGGTTAAAAATCCAGGTCCTGCATCTATTTTGTTAAATGGTTTAAATTAAAGTATGAAGACCACATCTATAAGCAGGCCGCAATAGCTCAGTTGGGAGAGCGTTAGACTGAAGATCTAAAGGTCCCTGGTTCCATCCCGGGTTTCGGCACAGTTGAGAGGTTCCTTGCTTCTAACAAAATAGGTCTTGGAATCAGCTGTAGTACTTTTTTCTCTATCAACATTTTTATCAACTGATCTACAAAATGATCAATTCAACATAGACTTTGCTTTCTGTCCTCCTTTTAAACTTTCTTCCACCTATCTTGCCTTCAGGTTTGACAATGAATGTTTCCCACTTCGTCCTTTTTTGTAAAGTAAACTCTTGTCTGCATCACATTCCACTTCCCCTTGAACACAGATGTCAGTAGTCAGATGACATTGCTTACCTACTCATGCCAAATATATCTAGGTAATATAGTGCTAGTCCATTCAGAGTTAAAAAAACAACTACCTAACCTGGATCCCAAAAATGCTATTTACCCATTGCACCAGTTAACTGGGGAATGATACAGGACTCCTTAAAACATATCTCTACCATATGAGGTTAAAAATCCAGGTCCTGCAGCTATTTTGTTAAATGGTTCAAATTAAAGTATGAAGACCCCAGCTATCAGAATGCTGAAATAGCTCAGTTGGGAGAGCGTTAGACTGAAGATCTAAAGGTCCCTGGTTCAATCCCGGGTTTCGGCACAGTTGAGAGGGTCCTTGCTTCTAACAAAATAGGTCTTGGAATCAGCTGTAGTACTTTTTCTCTATTCATCAAATTTTTTCCAACTGATCTACAACACAATCAATTTAACATAGACTTTGCTTTATGTCCTCCTTCTAAACTTGCTTCCACCTCTCTTAACTTCAGGTTTCACAATGAATGTTTCCCATTTCGTCCTTTTTTGTAAAGTAAACTCTTGTCTGCATCACATTCCACTTCCCCTTGAACACAGATGTCAGTAGTCAGATGACATTGCTTAACTACTCATGCCAAATATATCTAGGTAATATAGTGCTAGTCCATTCAGAGTTAAAAAAACAACTACCTAACCTGGATCCCAAAAATGCTATTTACCCATTGCACCAGTTAACTGGGGAATGATACAGGACTCCCTAAAACATATCTCTACCATATGAGGTTAAAAATCCAGGTCCTGCATCTATTTTGTTAAATGGTTCAAATTAAAGTATGAAGACCCCAGCTACCAGACGGCCGAAATAGCTCAGTTGGGAGAGCGTTAGACTGAAGATCTAAAGGTCCCTGGTTCAATCCTGGGTTTCGGCACAGTTGAGAGGTTCCTTGCTTCTAACAAAATAGGTCTTGGAATCAGCTGTAGTACTTTTTCTCTATTCCTCAAATTTTTTCCAACTGATCTACAACACAATCAATTTAACATAGACTTTGCTTTATGTCCTCCTTCTAAACTTGCTTCCACCTCTCTTACCTTCAGGTTTGACAATGAATATTTCCCATTTCATGCTTTTTTGTAAAGTAAACTCTTGTCTGCATTACCTTCCACCTCCCCTTGAATACAGATGTCAGTAGTCAGATGACATTGCTTACCTACTCATGCCAAATATATCTGGGTAATATAGTGCTAGTCCATTCAGAGTTAAAAAAACAACTACCTAACCTGGATCCCAAAACTGCTATTTGCCCATTGCACCAGTTAATTGCGGAATGATACAGGACTCCTTAAAACATATCTCTACCATATGAGGTTAAAAATCCAGGTCCTGCATCTATTTTGTTAAATGGTTTAAATTAAAGTATGAAGACCACAGCTATAAGCAGGCCGCAATATCTCAGTTGGGAGAGCTTTAGACTGAAGATCAAAAGGTCCCTGGTTCCATCCCGGGTTTCGGCACAGTTGAGAGGTTCCTTGCTTCTAACAAAATAGGTCTTGGAATCAGCTGTAGTACTTTTTTCTCTATCAACAGTTTTATCAACTGATCTACAAAATGATCAATTCAACATAGACTTTGCTTTCTGTCCTTTTAAACTTTCTTCCACCTATCTTGCCTTCAGGTTTGACAATGAATGTTTCCCATTTCGTCCTTTTTTGTAAAGTAAACTCTTGTCTGCATCACATTCCACTTCCCCTTGAACACAGATGTCAGTAGTCAGATGACATTGCTTACCTACTCATGCCAAATATATCTAGGTAATATAGTGCTAGTCCATTCAGAGTTAAAAAACAACTACCTAACCTGGATCCCAAAAATGCTATTTACCCATTGCACCAGTTAACTGGGGAATGATACAGGACTCCTTAAAACATATCTCTACCATATGAGGTTAAAAATCCAGGTCCTGCATCTATTTTGTTAAATGGTTTAAATTAAAGTATGAAGACCACAGCTATAAGCAGGCCGAAATAGCTCAGTTGGGACAGCGTTAGACTGAAGATCTAAAGGTCCCTGGTTCAATCCCGGGTTTCGGCACAGTTGAGAGGTTCCTTGCTTCTAACAAAATAGGTCTTGGAATCAGCTGTAGTACTTTTTCTCTATTCATCAAATTTTTTCCAACTGATCTACAACACAATCAATTTAACATAGACTTTGCTTTATGTCCTCCTTCTAAACTTGCTTCCACTTCTCTTACCTTCAGGTTTGACAATGAATATTTCCCATTTCATGCTTTTTTGTAAAGTAAACTCTTGTCTGCATTACCTTCCACCTCCCCTTGAATACAGATGTCAGTAGTCAGATGACATTGCTTACCTACTCATGCCAAATATATCTGGGTAATATAGTGCTAGTCCATTCAGAGTTAAAAAAACAACTACCTAACCTGGATCCCAAAACTGCTATTTGCCCATTGCACCAGTTAATTGCGGAATGATACAGGACTCCTTAAAACATATCTCTACCATATGAGGTTAAAAATCCAGGTCCTGCATCTATTTTGTTAAATGGTTTAAATTAGAGTATGAAGACCACAGCTATAAGCAGGCCGCAATAGCTCAGTTGGGAGAGCTTTAGACTGAAGATCAAAAGGTCCCTGGTTCCATCCCGGGTTTCGGCACAGTTGAGAGGTTCCTTGCTTCTAACAAAATAGGTCTTGGAATCAGCTGTAGTACTTTTTTCTCTATCAACAGTTTTATCAACTGATCTACAAAATGATCAATTCAACATAGACTTTGCTTTCTGTCCTTTTAAACTTTCTTCCACCTATCTTGCCTTCAGGTTTGACAATGAATGTTTCCCATTTCGTCCTTTTTTGTAAAGTAAACTCTTGTCTGCATCACATTCCACTTCCCCTTGAACACAGATGTCAGTAGTCAGATGACATTGCTTACCTACTCATGCCAAATATATCTAGGTAATATAGTGCTAGTCCATTCAGAGTTAAAAAAACAACTACCTAACCTGGATCCCAAAAATGCTATTTACCCATTGCACCAGTTAACTGGGGAATGATACAGGACTCCTTAAAACATATCTCTACCATATGAGGTTAAAAATCCAGGTCCTGCATCTATTTTGTTAAATGGTTTAAATTAAAGTATGAAGACCACAGCTATAAGCAGGCCGAAATAGCTCAGTTGGGACAGCGTTAGACTGAAGATCTAAAGGTCCCTGGTTCAATCCCGGGTTTCGGCACAGTTGAGAGGTTCCTTGCTTCTAACAAAATAGGTCTTGGAATCAGCTGTAGTACTTTTTCTCTATTCATCAAATTTTTTCCAACTGATCTACAACACAATCAATTTAACATAGACTTTGCTTTATGTCCTCCTTCTAAACTTGCTTCCACTTCTCTTACCTTCAGGTTTGACAATGAATATTTCCCATTTCATGCTTTTTTGTAAAGTAAACTCTTGTCTGCATTACCTTCCACCTCCCCTTGAATACAGATGTCAGTAGTCAGATGACATTGCTTACCTACTCATGCCAAATATATCTGGGTAATATAGTGCTAGTCCATTCAGAGTTAAAAAAACAACTACCTAACCTGGATCCCAAAACTGCTATTTGCCCATTGCACCAGTTAATTGCGGAATGATACAGGACTCCTTAAAACATATCTCTACCATATGAGGTTAAAAATCCAGGTCCTGCATCTATTTTGTTAAATGGTTTAAATTAGAGTATGAAGACCACAGCTATAAGCAGGCTGCAATAGCTCAGTTGGGAGAGCTTTAGACTGAAGATCAAAAGGTCCCTGGTTCCATCCCGGGTTTCGGCACAGTTGAGAGGTTCCTTGCTTCTAACAAAATAGGTCTTGGAATCAGCTGTAGTACTTTTTTCTCTATCAACAGTTTTATCAACTGATCTACAAAATGAAAAATTCAACATAGACTTTGCTTTCTGTCCTCCTTTTAAACTTTCTTCCACCTATCTTGCCTTCAGGTTTGACAATGAATGTTTCCCATTTCGTCCTTTTTTGTAAAGTAAACTCTTGTCTGCATCACATTCCACTTCCCCTTGAACACAGATGTCAGTAGTCAGATGACATTGCTTACCTACTCATGCCAAATATATCTAGGTAATATAGTGCTAGTCCATTCAGAGTTAAAAAAACAACTACCTAACCTGGATCCCAAAAATGCTATTTACCCATTGCACCAGTTAACTGGGGAATGATACAGGACTCCTTAAAACATATCTCTACCATATGAGGTTAAAAATCCAGGTCCTGCATCTACTTTGTTAAATGGTTTAAATTAAAGTATGAAGACCACAGCTATAAGCAGGCCGAAATAGCTCAGTTGGGACAGCGTTAGACTGAAGATCTAAAGGTCCCTGGTTCAATCCCGGGTTTCGGCACAGTTGAGAGGTTCCTTGCTTCTAACAAAATAGGTCTTGGAATCAGCTGTAGTACTTTTTCTCTATTCATCAAATTTTTTCCAACTGATCTACAACACAATCAATTTAACATAGACTTTGCTTTATGTCCTCCTTCTAAACTTGCTTCCACCTCTCTTACCTTCAGGTTTGACAATGAATATTTCCCATTTCATGCTTTTTTGTAAAGTAAACTCTTGTCTGCATTACCTTCCACCTCCCCTTGAATACAGATGTCAGTAGTCAGATGACATTGCTTACCTACTCATGCCAAATATATCTGGGTAATATAGTGCTAGTTCATTCAGAGTTAAAAAAACAACTACCTAACCTGGATCCCAAAACTGCTATTTGCCCATTGCACCAGTTAATTGCGGAATGATACAGGACTCCTTAAAACATACCTCTACCATATGAGGTTAAAAATCCAGGTCCTGCATCTATTTTGTTAAATGGTTTAAATTAAAGTATGAAGACCACAGCTATAAGCAGGCTGCAATAGCTCAGTTGGGAGAGCGTTAGACTGAAGATCTAAAGGTCCCTGGTTCATTCCCGGGTTTCGGCACAGTTGAGAGGTTCCTTGCTTCTAACAAAATAGGTCTTGGAATAAGCTGTAGTACTTTTTTCTCTATCAACATTTTTATCAACTGATCTACAAAATGATCAATTCAACATAGACTTTGCTTTCTGTCCTCTTTTTAAACTTTCTTCCACCTATCTTGCCTTCAGGTTTGACAATGAATGTTTCCCATTTCGTCCTTTTTTGTAAAGTAAACTCTGGTCTGCATCACATTCCACTTCCCCTTGAACACAGATGTCAGTAGTCAGATGACATTGCTTACCTACTCATGCCAAATATATCTAGGTAATATAGTGCTAGTCCATTCAGAGTTAAAAAAACAACTACCTAACCTGGATCCCAAAAATGCTATTTACCCATTGCACCAGTTAACTGGGAAATGATACAGGACTCCTTAAAACATATCTCTACCATATGAGGTTAAAAATCCAGGTCCTGCATCTATTTTGTTAAATGGTTTAAATTAAAGTATGAAGACCACAGCTATAAGCAGGCCGAAATAGCTCAGTTGGGACAGCGTTAGACTGAAGATCTAAAGGTCCCTGGTTCAATCCCGGGTTTCGGCACAGTTGAGAGGTTCCTTGCTTCTAACAAAATAGGTCTTGGAATCAGCTGTAGTACTTTTTCTCTATTCATCAAATTTTTTCCAACTGATCTACAACACAATCAATTTAACATAGACTTTGCTTTATATCCTCCTTCTAAACTTGCTTCCACCTCTCTTACCTTCAGGTTTGACAATGAATATTTCCCATTTCATGCTTTTTTGTAAAGTAAACTCTTGTCTGCATTACCTTCCACCTCCCCTTGAATACAGATGTCAGTAGTCAGATGACATTGCTTACCTACTCATGCCAAATATATCTGGGTAATATAGTGCTAGTTCATTCAGAGTTAAAAAAACAACTACCTAACCTGGATCCCAAAACTGCTATTTGCCCATTGCACCTGTTAATTGCGGAATGATACAGGACTCCTTAAAACATACCTCTACCATATGAGGTTAAAAATCCAGGTCCTGCATCCATTTTGTTAAATGGTTTAAATTAAAGTATGAAGACCACAGCTATAAGCAGGCTGCAATAGCTCAGTTGGGAGAGCGTTAGACTGAAGATCTAAAGGTCCCTGGTTCAATCCCGGGTTTCGGCACAGTTGAGAGGTTCCTTGCTTCTAACAAAATAGGTCTTGGAATAAGCTGTAGTACTTTTTTCTCTATTAACATTTTTATCAACTGATCTACAAAATGATCAATTCAACATAGACTTTGCTTTCTGTCCTCTTTTTAAACTTTCTTCCACCTATCTTGCCTTCAGGTTTGACAATGAATGTTTCCCATTTCGTCCTTTTTTGTAAAGTAAACTCTGGTCTGCATCACATTCCACTTCCCCTTGAACACAGATGTCAGTAGTCAGATGACATTGCTTACCTACTCATGCCAAATATATCTAGGTAATATAGTGCTAGTCCATTCAGAGTTAAAAAAACAACTACCTAACCTGGATCCCAAAAATGCTATTTACCCATTGCACCAGTTAACTGGGGAATGATACAGGACTCCTTAAAACATATCTCTACCATATGAGGTTAAAAATCCAGGTCCTGCATCTATTTTGTTAAATGGTTCAAATTAAAGTATGAAGACCACAGCTATGAGAAGGCCGAAATAGCTCAGTTTGGAGAGCGTTAGACTGAAGATCTAAAGGTCCCTGGTTCAATCCCGGGTTTCGGCACAGTTGAGAGGTTCCTTTCTTCTAACAAAATAGGTCTTGGAATCAGCTGTTGTACTTTTTCTCTATTCATCAAATTTTTTCCAACTGATCTACAACACAATCAATTTAACATAGACTTTGCTTTATATCCTCCTTCTAAACTTGCTTCCACCTCTCTTACCTTCAGGTTTGACAATGAATATTTCCCATTTCATGCTTTTTTTGTAAAGTAAACTCTTGTCTGCATTACCTTCCACTTCCCCTTGAACACAGATGTCAGTAGTCAGATGACATTGCTTACCTACTCATGCCAAATATATCTGGGTAATATATTGCTAGTCCATTCAGAGTTAAAAAAACAACTACCTAACCTGGATCCCAAAAATGCTATTTACCCATTGCACCAGTTAATTGCGGAATGATACAGGACTCCTTAAAACATATCTCACCATATTAGGTTAAAAATCCAGGTCCTGCATCTATTTTGTTAAATGGTTTAAATTAAAGTATGAAGACCACAGCTATAAGCAGGCCGAAATAGCTAAGTTGTGAGAGCGTTAGACTAAAGATCTAAAGGTCCCTGGTTCAATCCCGGGTTTCGGCACAGTTGAGAGGTTCCTTGCTTCTAACAAAATAGGTCTTGGAATCAGCTGTAGTACTTTTTTCTCTATCAACATTTTTATCAACTGATCTACAAAATGATCAATTCAACATAGACTTTGCTTTCTGTCCTCCTTTTAAACTTTCTTCCACCTATCTTGCCTTCAGGTTTGACTATGAATGTTTTCCATTTCGTCCTTTTTTGTAAAGTAAACTCTTGTCTGCATCACATTCCACTTCCCCTTGAACACAGATGTCAGTAGTCAGATGACATTGCTTACCTACTCATGCCAAATATATCTGTGTAATATAGTGCTAGTCCATTCAGAGTTAAAAAAACAACAACCTAACCTGGATCCCAAAAATGCTATTTACCCATTGCACCAGTTAACTGGGGAATGATACAGGACTCCTTAAAATATATCTCTACCATATGAGGTTAAAAATCCAGGTCCTGCATCTATTTTGTTAAATGGTTCAAATTAAAGTATGAAGACCCCAGCTATCAGAAGGCCGAAATAGCTCAGTTGGGAGAGCGTTAGACTGAAGATCTAAAGGTCTCTGGTTCAATCCCGGGTTTCGGCACAGTTGAGAGGTTCCTATCTTCTAACAAAATAGGTCTTGGAATCAGCTGTAGTACTTTTTTCTCTATTAACATTTTTATCAACTGATCTACAAAATGATCAATTCAACATAGACTTTGCTTTCTGTCCTCCTTTTAAACTTTCTTCCACCTATCTTGCCTTCAGGTTTGACTATGAATGTTTTCCATTTCGTCCTTTTTTGTAAAGTAAACTCTTGTCTGCATCACATTCCACTTCCCCTTGAACACAGATGTCAGTAGTCAGATGACATTGCTTACCTACTCATGCCAAATATATCTGGGTAATATAGTGCTAGTCCATTCAGAGTTAAAAAAACAACTACCTAACCTGGATCCAAAAAATGCTATTTACCCATTGTACCAGTTAATTGCGGAATGATACAGGACTCCTTAAAACATATCTCTACCATATGAGGTTAAAAATCCAGGTCCTGCATCTATTTTGTTAAATGGTTTAAATTAAAGTATGAAGACCACAGCTATCAGCAGGCCGAAATAGCTCAGTTGGGAGAGCGTTAGACTGAAGATCTAAAGGTCCCTGGTTCAATCCCGGGTTTCGTCACAGTTGAGAGGTTCCTTGCTTCTAACAAAATAGGTCTTGGAATCAGCTGTAGTACTTTTTCTCTATTCATCAAATTTTTTCCAACTGATCTACAACACAATCAATTTAACATAGACTTTGCTTTATGTCCTCCTCCTAAACTTGCTTCCACCTCTCTTACCTTCAGGTTTGACAATGAATATTTCCCATTTCATGCTTTTTTGTAAAGTAAACTCTTGTCTGCATTACCTTCCACTTCCCCTTGAACACAGATGTCAGTAGTCAGATGACATTGCTTACCTACTCATGCCAAATATATCTGGGTAATATAGTGCTAGTCCATTCAGAGTTAAAAAAACAACTACCTAACCTGGATCCCAAAAATGCTATTTACCCATTGCACCAGTTAACTGGGGAATGATACAGGACTCCTTAAAACATATCTCTACCACATGAGGTTAAAAATCCAGGTCCTGCATCTATTTTGTTAAATGGTTTAAATTAAAGTATGAAGACCACAGCTATAAGCAGGCCGAAATAGCTCAGTTGGGAGAGCGTTAGACTGAAGATCTAAAGGTCCCTGGTTCCATCCTGGGTTTCGGCACAGTTGAGAGGTTCCTTGCTTCTAACAAAATAGGTCTTGGAATCAGCTGTAGTACTTTTTTCTCTATCAACATTTCTATCAACTGATCTACAAAATGATCAATTCAATATAGACTTTGCTTTCTGTCCTCCTTTTAAACTTTCTACCACCTATCTTGCCTTCAGGTTTGACAATGAATGTTTCCCACTTCGTCCTTTTTTGTAAAGTAAACTCTTGTCTGCATCACATTCCACTTCCCCTTAAACACAGATGTCAGTAGTCAGATGACATTGCTTACCTACTCATGCCAAATATATCTAGGTAATATAGTGCTAGTCCATTCAGAGTTAAAAAAACAACTACCTAACCTGGATCCCAAAAATGCTATTTACCCATTGCACCAGTTAACTGGGGAATGATACAGGACTCCTTAAAACATATCTCTACCATATGAGGTTAAAAATCCAGGTCCTGCATCTATTTTGTTAAATGGTTCAAATTAAAGTATGAAGACCACAGCTATGAGAAGGCCGAAATAGCTCAGTTTGGAGAGCGTTAGACTGAAGATCTAAAGGTCCCTGGTTCAATCCCGGGTTTCGGCACAGTTGAGAGGTTCCTTGCTTCTAACAAAATAGGTCTTGGAATCAGCTGTAGTACTTTTTCTCTATTCATCAAATTTTTTCCAACTGATCTACAACACAATCAATTTAACATAGACTTTGCTTTATATCCTCCTTCTAAACTTGCTTCCACCTCTCTTACCTTCAGGTTTGACAATGAATATTTCCCATTTCATGCTTTTTTTGTAAAGTAAACTCTTGTCTGCATTACCTTCCACTTCCCCTTGAACACAGATGTCAGTAGTCAGATGACATTGCTTACCTACTCATGCCAAATATATCTGGGTAATATAGTGCTAGTCCATTCAGAGTTAAAAAAACAACTACCTAACCTGGATCCCAAAAATGCTATTTACCCATTGCACCAGTTAATTGCGGAATGATACAGGACTCCTTAAAACATATCTCACCATATTAGGTTAAAAATCCAGGTCCTGCATCTATTTTGTTAAATGGTTTAAATTAAAGTATGAAGACCACAGCTATAAGCAGGCCGAAATAGCTAAGTTGGGAGAGCGTTAGACTAAAGATCTAAAGGTCCCTGGTTCAATTCCGGGATTCGGCACAGTTGAGAGGTTCCTTGCTTCTAACAAAATAGGTCTTGGAATCAGCTGTAGTACTTTTTTCTCTATCAACATTTTTATCAACTGATCTACAAAATGATCAATTCAACATAGACTTTGCTTTCTGTCCTCCTTTTAAACTTGCTTCCACCTATCTTGCCTTCAGGTTTGACTATGAATGTTTTCCATTTCGTCCTTTTTTGTAAAGTAAACTCTTGTCTGCATCACATTCCACTTCCCCTTGAACACAGATGTCAGTAGTCAGATGACATTGCTTACCTACTCATGCCAAATATATCTGGGTAATATAGTGCTAGTCCATTCAGAGTTAAAAAAACAACTACCTAACCTGGATCCCAAAAATGCTATTTACCCATTGCACCAGTTAACTGGGGAATGATACAGGACTCCTTAAAATATATCTCTACCATATGAGGTTAAAAATCCAGGTCCTGCATCTATTTTGTTAAATGGTTCAAATTAAAGTATGAAGACCCCAGCTATCAGAAGTCCGAAATAGCTCAGTTGGGAGAGCGTTAGACTGAAGATCTAAAGGTCTCTGGTTCAATCCCGGGTTTCGGCACAGTTGAGAGGTTCCTATCTTCTAACAAAATAGGTCTTGGAATCAGCTGTAGTACTTTTTTCTCTATTAACATTTTTATCAACTGATCTACAAAATGATCAATTCAACATAGACTTTGCTTTCTGTCCTCCTTTTAAACTTTCTTCCACCTATCTTGCCTTCAGGTTTGACTATGAATGTTTTCCATTTCGTCCTTTTTTGTAAAGTAAACTCTTGTCTGCATCACATTCCACTTCCCCTTGAACACAGATGTCAGTAGTCAGATGACATTGCTTACCTACTCATGCCAAATATATCTGGGTAATATAGTGCTAGTCCATTCAGAGTTAAAAAAACAACTACCTAACCTGGATCCAAAAAATGCTATTTACCCATTGTACCAGTTAATTGCGGAATGATACAGGACTCCTTAAAACATATCTCTACCATATGAGGTTAAAAATCCAGGTCCTGCATCTATTTTGTTAAATGGTTTAAATTAAAGTATGAAGACCCCAGCTATCAGAATGCTGAAATAGCTCAGTTGGGAGAGCGTTAGACTGAAGATCTAAAGGTCCCTGGTTCAATCCCAGGTTTCGGCACAGTTGAGAGGTTCCTTGCTTCTAACAAAATAGGTCTTGGAATCAGCTGTAGTACTTTTTCTCTATTCATCAAATTTTTTCCAACTGATCTACAACACAATCAATTTAACATAGACTTTGCTTTATGTCCTTCTTCTAAACTTGCTTCCACCTCTCTTACCTTCAGGTTTGACAATGAATATTTCCCATTTCATGCTTTTTTGTAAAGTAAACTCTTGTCTGCATTACCTTCCACTTCCCCTTGAACACAGATGTCAGTAGTCAGATGACATTGCTTACCTACTCATGCCAAATATATCTGGGTAATATAGTGCTAGTCCATTCAGTTTAAAAAAACAACTACCTAACCTGGATCCCAAAAATGCTATTTACCCATTGCACCAGTTAACTGGGGAATGATACAGGACTCCTTAAAACATATCTCTACCACATGAGGTTAAAAATCCAGGTCCTGCATCTATTTTGTTAAATGGTTTAAATTAAAGTATGAAGACCACAGCTATAAGCAGGCCGAAATAGCTCAGTTGGGAGAGTGTTAGACTGAAGATCTAAAGGTCCCTGTTTCCATCCCGGGTTTCGGCACAGTTGAGAGGTTCCTTGCTTCTAACAAAATAGGTCATGGAATCAGCTGTAGTACTTTTTTCTCTATCAACATTTTTATCAACTGATCTACAAAATGATCAATTCAACGTAGACTTTGCTTTCTGTCCTCCTTTTAAACTTTCTTCCACCTATCTTGCCTTCAGGTTTGACAATGAATGTTTCCCACTTCGTCCTTTTTTGTAAAGTAAACTCTTGTCTGCATCACATTCCACTTCCCCTTGAACACAGATGTCAGTAGTCAGATGACATTGCTTACCTACTCATGCCAAATATATCTAGGTAATATAGTGCTAGTCCATTCAGAGTTAAAAAAACAACTACCTAACCTGGATCCCAAAAATGCTATTTACCCATTGCACCAGTTAACTGGGGAATGATACAGGACTCCTTAAAACATATCTCTACCATATGAGGTTAAAAATCCAGGTCCTGCATCTATTTTGTTAAATGGTTCAAATTAAAGTATGAAGACCCCAGCTATCAGAATGCTGAAATAGCTCAGTTGGGAGAGCGTTAGACTGAAGATCTAAAGGTCCCTGGTTCAATCCCGGGTTTCGGCACAGTTGAGAGGTTCCTTGCTTCTAACAAAATAGGTCTTGGAATCAGCTGTAGTACTTTTTCTCTATTCATCAATTTTTTTCCAACTGATCTACAACACAATCAATTTAACATAGACTTTGCTTTATGTTCTCCTTCTAAACTTGCTTCCACCTCTCTTACCTTCAGGTTTGACAATGAATATTTCCCATTTCATGCTTTTTTGTAAAGTAAACTCTTGTCTGCATTACCTTCCACTTCCCCTTGAACACAGATGTCAGTAGTCAGATGACATTGCTTACCTACTCATGCCAAATATATCTGGGTAATATAGTGCTAGTCCATTCAGAGTTAAAAAAACAACTACCTAACCTGGATCCAAAAAATGCTATTTACCCATTGTACCAGTTAATTGCGGAATGATACAGGACTCCTTAAAACATATCTCTACCATATGAGGTTAAAAATCCAGGTCCTGCATCTATTTTGTTAAATGGTTTAAATTAAAGTATGAAGACCACAGCTATAAGCAGGCCGAAATAGCTCAGTTGGGAGAGCGTTTGACTGAAGATCTAAAGGTCCCTGGTTCAATCCCGGGTTTCGGCACAGTTGAGAGGTTCCTTGCTTCTAACAAAATAGGTCTTGGAATCAGCTGTAGTACTTTTTCTCTATTCATCAAATTTTTTCCAACTGATCTACAACACAATCAATTTAACATAGACTTTGCTTTATGTCCTCCTTCTAAACTTGCTTCCACCTCTCTTACCTTCAGGTTTGACAATGAATATTTCCCATTTCATGCTTTTTTGTAAAGTAAACTCTTGTCTGCATTACCTTCCACCTCCCCTTGAATACAGATGTCAGTAGTCAGATGACATTGCTTACCTACTCATGCCAAATATATCTGGGTAATATAGTGCTAGTCCATTCAGAGTTAAAAAAACAACTACCTAACCTGGATCCCAAAACTGCTATTTGCCCATTGCACCAGTTAATTGCGGAATGATACAGGACTCCTTAAAACATATCTCTACCATATGAGGTTAAAAATCCAGGTCCTGAATGTATTTTGTTAAATGGTTTAAATTAAAGTATGAAGACCACAGCTATAAGCAGGCCGCAATAGCTCAGTTGGGAGAGCGTTAGACTGAAGATCTAAATGTCCCTGGTTCCATCCCGGGTTTCGGCACAGTTGAGAGGTTCCTTGCTTCTAACAAAATAGGTCATGGAATCAGCTGTAGTACTTTTTTCTCTATCAACATTTTTATCAACTGATCTACAAAATGATCAATTCAACATAGACTTTGCTTTCTGTACTCCTTTTAAACTTTCTTCCACCTATCTTGCCTTCAGGTTTGACAATGAATGTTTCCCATTTCGTCCTTTTTTGTAAAGTAAACTCTTGTCTGCATCACATTCCACTTCCCCTTGTACAAAGATGTCAGTAGTCAGATGACATTGCTTACCTACTCATGCCAAATATATCTAGGTAATATAGTGCTAGTCCATTCAGAGTTAAAAAAACAACTACCTAACCTGGATCCCAAAAATGCTATTTACCCATTGCACCAGTTAACTGGGGAATGATACAGGACTCCTTAAAACATATCTCTACCATATGAGGTTAAAAATCCAGGTCCTGCATCTATTTTGTTAAATGGTTCAAATTAAAGTATGAAGACCACAGCTATCAGAAGGCCGAAATAGCTCAGTTGGGAGAGCGTTAGACTGAAGATCTAAAGGTCCCTGGTGCAATCCCGGGTTTCGGCACAGTTGAGAGGTTCCTTGCTTCTAACAAAATAGGTCTTGGAATCAGCTGTAGTACTTTTTCTCTATTCATCAAATTTTTTCCAACTGATCTACAACACAATCAATTTAACATAGACTTTGCTTTATATCCTCCTTCTAAACTTGCTTCCACCTCTCTTACCTTCAGGTTTGACAATGAATATTTCCCATTTCATGCTTTTTTGTAAAGTAAACTCTTGTCTGCATTACCTTTCACTTCCCCTTGAACACAGATGTCAGTAGTCAGATGACATTGCTTACCTACTCATGCCAAATATATCTGGGTAATATAGTGCTAGTCCATTCAGAGTTAAAAAAACAACTACCTAACCTGGATCCCAAAAATGCTATTTACCCATTGCACCAGTTAATTGCGGAATGATACAGGACTCCTTAAAACATATCTCTACCATATGAGGTTAAAAATCCAGGTCCTGCATCTATTTTGTTAAATGGTTTAAATTAAAGTATGAAGACCACAGCTATAAGCAGGCCGCAATAGCTCAGTTGGGAGAGCGTTAGACTGAAGATCTAAAGGTCCCTGGTTCAATCCCGGGTTTCGGCACAGTTGAGAGGTTCCTTGCTTCTCACAAAATAGGTCTTGGAATAAGCTGTAGTACTTTTTCTCTATTCATCAAATTTTTTCCAACTGATCTACAACACAATCAATTTAACATAGACTTTGCTTTATATCCTCCTTCTAAACTTGCTTCCACCTCTCTTACCTTCAGGTTTGACAATGAATATTTCCCATTTCATGCTTTTTTGTAAAGTAAACTCTTGTCTGCATTACCTTCCACTTCCCCTTGAACACAGATGTCAGTAGTCAGATGACATTGCTTACCTACTCATGCCAAATATATCTGGGTAATATAGTGCTAGTCCATTCAGAGTTAAAAAAACAACTACCTAACCTGGATCCCAAAAATGCTATTTACCCATTGCACCAGTTAATTGCGGAATGATACAGGACTCCTTAAAACATATCTCTACCATATGAGGTTAAAAATCCAGGTCCTGCATCTATTTTGTTAAATGGTTTAAATTAAAGTATGAAGACCACAGCTATAAGCAGGCCGCAATAGCTCAGTTGGGAGTGCGTTAGACTGAAGATCTAAAGGTCCCTGGTTCAATCCCGGGTTTCGGCACAGTTGAGAGGTTCCTTGCTTCTAACAAAATAGGTCTTGGAATAAGCTGTAGTACTTTTTTCTCTATCAACATTTTTATCAACTGATCTACAAAATGATCAATTCAACATAGACTTTGCTTTCTGTCCTCTTTTTAAACTTTCTTCCACCTATCTTGCCTTCAGGTTTGACAATGAATGTTTCCCATTTCGTCCTTTTTTGTAAAGTAAACTCTTGTCTGCATCACATTCCACTTCCCCTTGAACACAGATGTCAGTAGTCAGATGACATTGCTTACCTACTCATGCCAAATATATCTAGGTAATATAGTGCTAGTCCATTCAGAGTTAAAAAACAACTACCTAACCTGGATCCCAAAAATGCTATTTACCCATTGCACCAGTTAACTGGGGAATGATACAGGACTTCTTAAAACATATCTCTACCATATGAGGTTAAAAATCCAGGTCCTGCATCTGTTTTGTTAAATGGTTCAAATTAAAGTATGAAGACCACAGCTATCAGAAGGCCGAAATAGCTCAGTTGGGAGAGCGTTAGACTGAAGATCTAAAGGTCCCTTGTTCAATCCCGGGTTTCGGCACAGTTGAGAGGTTCCTTGCTTCTAACAAAATAGGTCTTGGAATCAGCTGTAGTACTTTTTCTCTATTCATCAAATTTTTTCCAACTGATCTACAACACAATCAATTTAACATAGACTTTGCTTTATATCCTCCTTCTAAACTTGCTTCCACCTCTCTTACCTTCAGGTTTGACAATGAATATTTCCCATTTCATGCTTTTTTGTAAAGTAAACTCTTGTCTGCATTACCTTCCACTTCCCCTTGAACACAGATGTCAGTAGTCAGATGACATTGCTTACCTACTCATGCCAAATATATCTGGGTAATATAGTGCTAGTCCATTCAGAGTTAAAAAAACAACTACCTAACCTGGATCCCAAAAATGCTATTTGCCCATTGCACCAGTTAATTGCGGAATGATACAGGACTCCTTAAAACATATCTCTACCATATGAGGTTAAAAATCCAGGTCCTGCATCTATTTTGTTAAATGATTTAAATTAAAGTATGAAGACTACAGCTATAAGCAGGCCGCAATAGCTCAGTTGGGAGAGCGTAAGACTGAAGATCTAAAGGTCCCTGGTTCAATCCCGGGTTTCGGCACAGTTGAGAGGTTCCTTGCTTCTAACAAAATAGGTCTTGGAATCTGCTGTAGTACTTTTTTCTCTATCAACATTTTTATCAACTGATCTACAAAATGATCAATTCAACATAGACTTTGCTTTCTGTCCTCCTTTTAAACTTTCTTCCACCTATCTTGCCTTCAGGTTTGACAATGAATGTTGCCCATTTCGTCCTTTTTTGTAAAGTAAACTCTTGTCTGCATCACATTCCACTTCCCCTTGAACACAGATGTCAGTAGTCAGATGACATTGCTTACCTACTCATGCCAAATATATCTAGGTAATATAGTGCTAGTCCATTCAGAGTTAAAAAAACAACTACCTAACCTGGATCCCAAAAATGCTATTTACCCATTGCACCAGTTAACTGGGGAATGATACAGGACTCCTTAAAACATATCTCTACCATATGAGGTTAAAAATCCAGGTCCTGCATCTATTTTGTTAAATGGTTCAAATTAAAGTATGAAGACCACAGCTATCAGAAGGCCGAAATAGCTCAGTTGGGAGAGCGTTAGACTGAAGATCTAAAGGTCCCTGGTTCAATCCCGGGTTTCGGCACAGTTGAGAGGTTCCTTGCTTCTAACAAAATAGGTCTTGGAATCAGCTGTAGTACTTTTTCTCTATTCATCAAATTTTTTCCAACTGATCTACAACACAATCAATTTAACATAGACTTTGCTTTATATCCTCCTTCTAAACTTGCTTCCACCTCTCTTACCTTCAGGTTTGACAATGAATATTTCCCATTTCATGCTTTTTTGTAAAGTAAACTCTTGTCTGCATTACCTTCCACTTCCCCTTGAACACAGATGTCAGTAGTCAGATGACATTGCTTACCTACTCATGCCAAATATATCTGGGTAATATAGTGCTAGTCCATTCAGAGTTAAAAAAAACACTACCTAACCTGGATCCCAAAAATGCTATTTACCCATTACACCAGTTAATTGGGGAATGATACAGGACTCCTTAAAACATATCTCTACCATATGAGGTTAAAAATCCAGGTCCTGCATCTATTTTGTTAAATGGTTTAAATTAAAGTATGAAGACCACAGCTATAAGCAGGCCGCAATAGCTCAGTTGGGAGAGCGTTAGACTGAAGATCTAAAGGTCCCTGGTTCAATCCCGGGTTTCGGCACAGTTGAGAGGTTCCTTGCGTCTAACAAAATAGGTCTTGGAATAAGCTGTAGTACTTTTTCTCTATTCATCAAATTTTTTCCAACTGATCTACAACACAATCAATTTAACATAGACTTTGCTTTATATCCTCCTTCTAAACTTGCTTCCACCTCTCTTACCTTCAGGTTTGACAATGAATATTTCCCATTTCATGCTTTTTTGTAAAGTAAACTCTTGTCTGCATTACCTTCCACTTCCCCTTGAACACAGATGTCAGTAGTCAGATGACATTGCTTACCTACTCATGCCAAATATATCTGGGTAATATAGTGCTAGTCCATTCAGAGTTAAAAAAACAACTACCTAACCTGGATCCCAAAAATGCTATTTACCCATTGCACCAGTTAATTGCGGAATGATACAGGACTCCTTAAAACATATCTCTACCATATGAGGTTAAAAATCCAGGTCCTGCATCTATTTTGTTAAATGGTTTAAATTAAAGTATGAAGACCACAGCTATAAGCAGGCTGCAATAGCTCAGTTGGGAGAGCGTTAGACTGAAGATCTAAAGGTCCCTGGTTCAATCCCGGGTTTCGGCACAGTTGAGAGGTTCCTTGCTTCTAACAAAATAGGTCTTGGAATAAGCTGTAGTACTTTTTTCTCTATCAACATTTTTATCAACTGATCTACAAAATGATCAATTCAACATAGACTTTGCTTTCTGTCCTCTTTTTAAACTTTCTTCCACCTATCTTGCCTTCAGGTTTGACAATGAATGTTTCCCATTTCGTCCTTTTTTGTAAAGTAAACTCTTGTCTGCATCACATTCCACTTCCCCTTGAACACAGATGTCAGTAGTCAGATGACATTGCTTACCTACTCATGCCAAATATATCTAGGTAATATAGTGCTAGTCCATTCAGAGTTAAAAAAACAACTACCTAACCTGGATCCCAAAAATGCTATTTACCCATTGCACCAGTTAACTGGGGAATGATACAGGACTTCTTAAAACATATCTCTACCATATGAGGTTAAAAATCCAGGTCCTGCATCTATTTTGTTAAATGGTTCAAATTAAAGTATGAAGACCACAGCTATCAGAAGGCCGAAATAGCTCAGTTGGGAGAGCGTTAGACTGAAGATCTAAAGGTCCCTGGTTCAATCCTGGGTTTCGGCACAGTTGAGAGGTTCCTTGCTTCTAACAAAATAGGTCTTGGAATCAGCTGTAGTACTTTTTCTCTATTCATCAAATTTTTTCCAACTGATCTACAACACAATCAATTTAACATAGACTTTGCTTTATATCCTCCTTCTAAACTTGCTTCCACCTCTCTTACCTTCAGGTTTGACAATGAATATTTCCCATTTCATGCTTTTTTGTAAAGTAAACTCTTGTCTGCATTACCTTCCACTTCCCCTTGAACACAGATGTCAGTAGTCAGATGACATTGCTTACCTACTCATGCCAAATATATCTGGGTAATATAGTGCTAGTCCATTCAGAGTTAAAAAAACAACTACCTAACCTGGATCCCAAAAATGCTATTTACCCATTGCACCAGTTAATTGCGGAATGATACAGGACTCCTTAAAACATATCTCACCATATGAGGTTAAAAATCCAGGTCCTGCATCTATTTTGTTAAATGGTTCAAATTAAAGTATGAAGACTCCAGCTATCAGAATGCTGAAATAGCTCAGTTGGGAGAGCGTTAGACTGAAGATCTAAAGATCCCGGGTTTCGGCACAGTTGAGAGGTTCCTTGCTTCTAACAAAATAGGTCTTGGAATCAGCAGTAGTACTTTTTCTCTATTCATCAAATTTTTTCCAACTGATCTACAACACAATCAATTTAACATAGACTTTGCTTTATGTCCTCCTTCTAAACTTGCTTCCACCTCTCTTACCTTCAGGTTTGACAATGAATATTTCCCATTTCATGCTTTTTTGTAAAGTAAACTCTTGTCTGCATTACCTTCCACTTCCCCTTGAACACAGATGTCAGTAGTGAGACGACATTGCTTACCTACTCATGCCAAATATATCTGGGTAATATAGTGCTAGTCCATTCAGAGTTAAAAAAACAACTACCTAACCTGGATCCCAAAAATGCTATTTGCCCATTGCACCAGTTAATTGCGGAATGATACAGGACTCCTTAAAACATATCTCTACCATATGAGGGTAAAAATCCAGGTCCTGCATCTATTTTGTTAAATGATTTAAATTAAAGTATGAAGACTACAGCTATAAGCAGGCTGCAATAGCTCAGTTGGGAGAGCATAAGACTGAAGATCTAAAGGTCCCTGCTTCAATCCCGGGTTTCGGCACAGTTGAGAGCTTCCTTGCTTCTAACAAAATAGGTCTTGGAATCAGCTGTAGTACTTTTTTATCTATCAACATTTTTATCAACTGATCTACAAAATGATCAATTCAACATAGACTTTGCTTTCTGTCCTCCTTTTAAACTTTCTTCCACCTATCTTGCCTTCAGGTTTCACAATGAATGTTTCCCATTTCGTCCTTTTTTGTAAAGTAAACTCTTGTCTGCATCACATTCCACTTCCCCTTGAACACAGATGTCAGTAGTCAGATGACATTGCTTAACTACTCATGCCAAATATATCTAGGTAATATAGTGCTAGTCCATTCAGAGTTAAAAAAACAACTACCTAACCTGGATCCCAAAAATGCTATTTACCCCTTGCACCAGTTAATTGGGAATGATACAGGACTCCTTAAAACATATCTCTACCATATGAGGTTAAAAATCCAGGTCCTGCATCTATTTTGTTAAATGGTTCAAATTAAAGTATGAAGACCCCAGCTATCAGAAGGCCGAAATAGCTCAGTTGGGAGAGCATTAGACTGAAGATCTAAAGGTCCCTGGTTCAATCCCGGGTTTCGGCACAGTTGAGAGGTTCCTTGCTTCTAACAAATTAGGTCTTGGAATCAGCTGTAGTACTTTTTTCTCTATCAACATTTTTATCAACTGATCTACAAAATGATCAATTCAACATAGACTTTGCTTTCTGTCCTCCTTTTAAACTTTCTTCCACCTATCTTGCCTTCAGGTTTGACTATGAATGTTTTCCATTTCGTCCTTTTTTGTAAAGTAAACTCTTGTCTGCATCACATTCCACTTCCCCTTGAACACAGATGTCAGTAGTCAGATGACATTGCTTACCTACTCATGCCAAATATATCTGGGTAATATAGTGCTAGTCCATTCAGAGTTAAAAAAACAACTACCTAACCTGGATCCCAAAAATGCTATTTACCCATTGCACCAGTTAACTGGGGAATGATACAGGACTCCTTAAAACATATCTCTACCATATGAGGTTAAAAATCCAGGTCCTGCATCTATTTTGTTAAATGGTTCAAATTAAAGTATGAAGACCCCAGCTATCAGAAGGCCGAAATAGCTCAGTTGGGAGAGCGTTAGACTGAAGATCTAAAGGTCCCTGGTTCAATCCCGGGTTTCGGCACAGTTGAGACGTTCCTTGCTTCTAACAAAATAGGTCTTGGAATCAGCTGTAGTACTTTTTCTCTATTCATCAAATTTTTTCCAACTGATCTACAACACAATCAATTTAACATAGACTTTGCTTTATGTCCTCCTTCTAAACTTGCTTCCACCTCTCTTACCTTCAGGTTTGACAATGAATATTTCCCATTTCATGCTTTTTTGTAAAGTAAACTCTTGTCTGCATTACCTTCCACTTCCCCTTGAACACAGATGTCAGTAGTCAGATGACATTGCTTACCTACTCATGCCAAATATATCTGGGTAATATAGTGCTAGTTCATTCAGAGTTAAAAAAACAACTACCTAACCTGGATCCCAAAACTGCTATTTGCCCATTGCACCAGTTAATTGCGGAATGATACAGGACTCCTTAAAACATACCTCTACCATATGAGGTTAAAAATCCAGGTCCTGCATCTATTTTGTTAAATGGTTTAAATTAAAGTATGAAGACCACAGCTATAAGCAGGCTGCAATAGCTCAGTTGGGAGAGCGTTAGACTGAAGATCTAAAGGTCCCTGGTTCAATCCCGGGTTTCGGCACAGTTGAGAGGTTCCTTGCTTCTAACGAAATAGGTCTTGGAATAAGCTGTAGTACTTTTTTCTCTATCAACATTTTTATCAACTGATCTACAAAATGATCAATTCAACATAGACTTTGCTTTCAGTCCTCTTTTTAAACTTTCTTCCACCTATCTTGCCTTCAGGTTTGACAATGAATGTTTCCCATTTCGTCCTTTTTTGTAAAGTAAACTCTTGTCTGCTTCACATTCCACTTCCCCTTGAACACAGATGTCAGTAGTCAGATGACATTGCTTACCTACTGATGCCAAATATATCTAGGTAATATAGTGCTAGTCCATTCAGAGTTAAAAAAACAACTACCTAACCTGGATCCCAAAAATGCTATTTACCCATTGCACCAGTTAACTGGGGAATGATACAGGACTCCTTAAAACAGATCTCTACCATATGAGGTTAAAAATCCAGGTCCTGCATCTATTTTGTTAAATGGTTCAAATTAAAGTATGAAGACCACAGCTATCAGAAGGCCGAAATAGCTCAGTTGGGAGAGCGTTAGACTGAAGATCTAAAGGTCCCTGGTTCAATCCCGGGTTTCGGCACAGTTGAGAGGTTCCTTGCTTCTAACAAAATAGGTCTTGGAATCAGCTGTAGTACTTTTTCTCTATTCATCAAATTTTTTCCAACTGATCTACAACACAATCAATTTAACATAGACTTTGCTTTATATCCTCCTTCTAAACGTGCTTCCACCTCTCTTACCTTCAGGTTTGACAATGAATATTTCCCATTTCATGCTTTTTTGTAAAGTAAACTCTTGTCTGCATTACCTTCCACTTCCCCTTGAACACAGATGTCAGTAGTCAGATGACATTGCTTACCTACTCATGCCAAATATATCTGGGTAATATAGTGCTAGTCCATTCAGAGTTAAAAAAACAACTACCTAACCTGGATCCCAAAAATGCTATTTACCCATTGCACCAGTTAATTGCGGAATGATACAGGACTCCTTAAAACATAGCTCACCATATGAGGTTAAAAATCCAGGTCCTGCATCTATTTTGTTAAATGGTTTAAATTAAAGTATGAAGACCACAGCTATAAGCAGGCCGAAATAGCTAAGTTGGGAGAGCGTTAGACTGAAGATCTAAAGGTCCCTGGTTCAATCCCGGGTTTCGGCACAGTTGAGAGGTTCCTTGCTTCTAACAAAATAGGTCTTGGAATCAGCTGTAGTACTTTTTTCTCTATCAACATTTTTATCAACTGATCTACAAAATGATCAATTCAACATAGACTTTGCTTTCTGTCCTCCTTTTAAACTTTCTTCCACCTATCTTGCCTTCAGGTTTGACTATGAATGTTTTCCATTTCGTCCTTTTTTGTAAAGTAAACTCTTGTCTGCATCACATTCCACTTCCCCTTGAACACAGATGTCAGTAGTCAGATGACATTGCTTACCTACTCATGCCAAATATATCTGGGTAATATAGTGCTAGTCCATTCAGAGTTAAAAAAACAACTACCTAACCTGGATCCTAAAAATGCTATTTACCCATTGCACCAGTTAACTGGTGAATGATACAGGACTCCTTAAAACATATCTCTACCATATGAGGTTAAAAATCCAGGTCCTGCATCTATTTTGTTAAATGGTTCAAATTAAAGTATGAAGACCCCAGCTGTCAGAAGGCCGAAATAGCTCAGTTGGGAGAGCGTTAGACTGAAGATCTAAAGGTCCCTGGTTCAATCCCGGGTTTCGGCACAGTTGAGAGGTTCCTTGCTTCTAACAAAATAGGTCTTGGAATCAGCTGTAGTACTTTTTCTCTATTAACATTTTTGTCAACTGATCTACAAAATGATCAATTCAACATAGACTTTGCTTTCTGTCCTCCTTTTAAACTTTCTTCCACCTATCTTGCCTTCCGGTTTGACTATGAATGTTTTCCATTTCGTCCTTTTTTGTAAAGTAAACTCTTGTCTGCATCACATTCCACTTCCCCTTGAACACAGATGTCAGTAGTCAGATGACATTGTTTACCTACTCATGCCAAATATATCTGGGTAATATAGTGCTAGTCCATTCAGAGTTAAAAAAACAACTACCTAACCTGGATCCCAAAAATGCTATTTACCCATTGCACCAGTTAACTGGGGAATGATACAGGACTCCTTAAAACATATCTCTACCATATGAGGTTAAAAATCAAGGTCCTGCATCTATGTTGTTAAATGGTTCAAATTAAAGTATGAAGACCCCAGCTATCAGAAGGCCGAAATAGCTCAGTTGGGAGAGCGTTAGACTGAAGATCTAAAGGTCCCTGGTTCAATCCCGGGTTTCGGCACAGTTGAGACGTTCCTTGCTTCTAACAAAATAGGTCTTGGAATCAGCTGTAGTACTTTTTCTCTATTCATCAAATTTTTTCCAACTGATCCACAACACAATCAATTTAACATAGACTTTGCTTTATGTCCTCCTTCTAAACTTGCTTCCACCTCTCTTACCTTCAGGTTTGACAATGAATATTTCCCATTTCATGCTTTTTTGTAAAGTAAACTCTTGTCTGCATTACCTTCCACTTCCCCTTGAATACAGATGTCAGTAGTCAGATGCCATTGCTTACCTACTCATGCCAAATATATCTGGATAATATAGTGCTAGTCCATTCAGAGTTAAAAAAACAACTACCTGACCTGGATCCAAAAAATGCTATTTACCCATTGTACCAGTTAATTGCGGAATGATACAGGACTCCTTAAAACATATCTCTACCATATGAGGTTAAAAATCCAGGTCCTGCATCTATTTTGTTAAATGGTTTAAATTAAAGTATGAAGACCACAGCTATAAGCAGGCCGAAATAGCTCAGTTGGGAGAGCGTTAGACTGAAGATCTAAAGGTCCCGGGTTTCGGCACAGTTGAGAGGTTCCTTGCTTCTAACAAAATAGGTCTTGGAATCAGCTGTAGTACTTTTTCTCTATTCATCAAATTTTTTCCAACTGATCTACAACACAATCAATTTAACATAGACTTTGCTTTATGTCCTCCTTCTAAACTTGCTTCCACCTCTCTTACCTTCAGGTTTGACAATGAATATTTCCCATTTCATGCTTTTTTGTAAAGTAAACTCTTGTCTGCATTACCTTCCACCTCCCCTTGAATACAGATGTCAGTAGTCAGATGACATTGCTTACCTACTCATGCCAAATATATCTGGGTAATATAGTGCTAGTCCATTCAGAGTTAAAAAAACAACTACCTAACCTGGATCCCAAAACTGCTATTTGCCCATTGCACCAGTTAATTGCGGAATGATACAGGACTCCTTAAAACATATCTCTACCATATGAGGTTAAAAATCCAGGTCCTGCATCTATTTTGTTAAATGGTTTAAATTAAAGTATGAAGACCACATCTATAAGCAGGCCGCAATAGCTCAGTTGGGAGAGCGTTAGACTGAAGATCTAAAGGTCCCTGGTTCCATCCCGGGTTTCGGCACAGTTGAGAGGTTCCTTGCTTCTAACAAAATAGGTCTTGGAATCAGCTGTAGTACTTTTTTCTCTATCAACATTTTTATCAACTGATCTACAAACTGATCAATTCAACATAGACTTTGCTTTCTGTCCTCCTTTTAAACTTTCTTCCACCTATCTTGCCTTCAGGTTTGACAATGAATGTTTCCCACTTCGTCCTTTTTTGTAAAGTAAACTCTTGTCTGCATCACATTCCACTTCCCCTTGAACACAGATGTCAGTAGTCAGATGACATTGCTTACCTACTCATGCCAAATATATCTAGGTAATATAGTGCTAGTCCATTCAGAGTTAAAAAAACAACTACCTAACCTGGATCCCAAAAATGCTATTTACCCATTGCACCAGTTAACTGGGGAATGATACAGGACTCCTTAAAACATATCTCTACCATATGAGGTTAAAAATCCAGGTCCTGCAGCTATTTTGTTAAATGGTTCAAATTAAAGTATGAAGACCCCAGCTATTAGAATGCTGAAATAGCTCAGTTGGGAGAGTGTTAGACTGAAGATCTAAAGGTCCCTGGTTCAATCCCGGGTTTCGGCACAGTTGAGAGGGTCCTTGCTTCTAACAAAATAGGTCTTGGAATCAGCTGTAGTACTTTTTCTCTATTCATCAAATTTTTTCCAACTGATCTACAACACAATCAATTTAACATAGACTTTGCTTTATGTCCTCCTTCTAAACTTGCTTCCACCTCTCTTAACTTCAGGTTTGACAATGAATATTTCCCATTTCATGCTTTTTTGTAAAGTAAACTCTTGTCTGCATTACCTTCCACTTCCCCTTGAACACAGATGTCAGTAGTCAGATGACATTGCTTGCCTACTCATGACAAATATATCTGGGTAATATAGTGCTAGTCCATTCAGAGTTAAAAAAACAACTACCTAACCTGGATCCAAAAAATGCTATTTACCCATTGCACCAGTTAATTGCGGAATGATACAAGACTCCTTAAAACATATCTCTACCATATGAGGTTAAAAATCCAGGTCCTGCATCTATTTTGTTAAATGGTTTAAATTAAAGTATGAAGACCACAGCTGTAAGCAGGACGAAATAGCTCAGTTGGGAGAGCGTTAGACTGAAGATCTAAAGGTCCCTGGTTCAATCCCGGGTTTCGGCACAGTTGAGAGGCTCCTTGCTTCTAACCTAATAGGTCTAGGAATCAGCTGTAGTACTTTTTTCTCTATCAACATTTTTATCAACTGATCTACAAAATGATCAATTCAACATAGACTTTGCTTTCTGTCCTCCTTTTAAACTTTCTTCCACCTATCTTGCCTTCAGGTTTCACAATGAATGTTTCCCATTTCGTCCTTTTTTGTAAAGTAAACTCTTGTCTGCATCACATTCCACTTCCCCTTGAACACAGATGTCAGTAGTCAGATGACATTGCTTAACTACTCATGCCAAATATATCTAGGTAATATAGTGCTAGTCCATTCAGAGTTAAAAAAACAACTACCTAACCTGGATCCCAAAAATGCTATTTACCCATTGCACCAGTTAACTGGGGAATGATACAGGACTCCTTGAAACATATCTCTACCATATGAGGTTAAAAATCCAGGTCCTGCATCTATTTTGTTAAATGGTTCAAATTAAAGTATGAAGACCCCAGCTATCAGATGGCCGAAATAGCTCAGTTGGGAGAGCGTTAGACTGAAGATCTAAAGGTCCCTGGTTCAATCCTGGGTTTCGGCACAGTTGAGAGGTTCCTTGCTTCTAACAAAATAGGTCTTGGAATCAGCTGTAGTACTTTTTCTCTATTCCTCAAATTTTTTCCAACTGATCTACAACACAATCAATTTAACATAGACTTTGCTTTATGTCCTCCTTCTAAACTTGCTTTCACCTCTCTTACCTTCAGGTTTGACAATGAATATTTCCCATTTCATGCTTTTTTGTAAAGTAAACTCTTGTCTGCATTACCTTCCACTTCCACTTGAACACAGATGTCAGTAGTCAGATGACATTGCTTACCTACTCATGCCAAATATATCTGGGTAATATAGTGCTAGTCCATTCAGAGTTAAAAAAAACAACTACCTAACCTGGATCCAAAAAATGCTATTTACCCATTGTACCAGTTAATTGCGGAATGATACAGGACTCCTTAAAACATATCTCTACCACATGAGGTTAAAAATCCAGGTCCTGCATCTATTTTGTTAAATGGTTTAAATTAAAGTATGAAGACCACAGCTATAAGCAGGCCGAAATAGCTCAGTTGGGAGAGCGTTAGACTGAAGATCTAAAGGTCCCTGGTTCAATCCCGGGTTTCGGCACAGTTGAGAGGTTCCTTGCTTCTAACAAAATAGGTCTTGGAATCAGCTGTAGTACTTTTTCTCTATTCATCAAATTTTTTCCAACTGATCTACAACACAATCAATTTAACATAGACTTTGCTTTATGTCCTCCTTCTAAACTTGCTTCCACCTCTCTTACCTTCAGGTTTGACAATGAATATTTCCCATTTCATGCTTTTTTGTAAAGTAAACTCTTGTCTGCATTACCTTCCACCTCCCCTTGAATACAGATGTCAGTAGTCAGATGACATTGCTTACCTACTCATGCCAAATATATCTGGGTAATATAGTGCTAGTCCATTCAGAGTTAAAAAAACAACTACCTAACCTGGATCCCAAAACTGCTATTTGCCCATTGCACCAGTTAATTGTGGAATGATACAGGACTCCTTAAAACATATCTCTACCATATGAGGTTAAAAATCCAGGTCCTGCATCTATTTTGTTAAATGGTTTAAATTAGAGTATGAAGACCACAGCTATAAGCAGGCCGCAATAGCTCAGTTGGGAGAGCTTTAGACTGAAGATCAAAAGGTCCCTGGTTCCATCCCGGGTTTCGGCACAGTTTAGAGGTTCCTTGCTTCTAACAAAATAGGTCTTGGAATCAGCTGTAGTACTTTTTTCTCTATCAACAGTTTTATCAACTGATCTACAAAATGATCAATTCAACATAGACTTTGCTTTCTGTCCTCCTTTTAAACTTTCTTCCACCTATCTTGCCTTCAGGTTTGACAATGAATGTTTCCCATTTCGTCCTTTTTTGTAAAGTAAACTCTTGTCTGCATCACATTCCACTTCCCCTTGAACACAGATGTCAGTAGTCAGATGACATTGCTTACCTACTCATGCCAAATATATCTAGGTAATATAGTGCTAGTCCATTCAGAGTTAAAAAAACAACTACCTAACCTGGATCCCAAAAATGCTATTTACCCATTGCACCAGTTAACTGGGGAATGATACAGGACTCCTTAAAACATATCTCTACCATATGAGGTTAAAAATCCAGGTCCTGCATCTATTTTGTTAAATGGTTTAAATTAAAGTATGAAGACCACAGCTATAAGCAGGCCGAAATAGCTCAGTTGGGACAGCGTTAGACTGAAGATCTAAAGATCCCTGGTTCAATCCCGGGTTTCGGCACAGTTGAGAGGTTCCTTGCTTCTAACAAAATAGGTCTTGGAATCAGCTGTAGTACTTTTTCTCTATTCATCAAATTTTTTCCAACTGATCTACAACACAATCAATTTAACATAGACTTTGCTTTATGTCCTCCTTCTAAACTTGCTTCCACCTCTCTTACCTTCAGGTTTGACAATGAATATTTCCCATTTCATGCTTTTTTGTAAAGTAAACTCTTGTCTGCATTACCTTCCACCTCCCCTTGAATACAGATGTCAGTAGTCAGATGACATTGCTTACCTACTCATGCCAAATATATCTGGGTAATATAGTGCTAGTCCATTCAGAGTTAAAAAAACAACTACCTAACCTGGATCCCAAAACTGCTATTTGCCCATTGCACCAGTTAATTGCGGAATGATACAGGACTCCTTAAAACATATCTCTACCATATGAGGTTAAAAATCCAGGTCCTGCATCTATTTTGTTAAATGGTTTAAATTAGAGTATGAAGACCACAGCTATAAGCAGGCCGCAATAGCTCAGTTGGGAGAGCTTTAGACTGAAGATCAAAAGGTCCCTGGTTCCATCCCGGGTTTCGGCACAGTTGAGAGGTTCCTTTCTTCTAACAAAATAGGTCTTGGAATCAGCTGTAGTACTTTTTTCTCTATCAACAGTTTTATCAACTGATCTACAAAATGATCAATTCAACATAGACTTTGCTTTCTGTCCTCCTTTTAAACTTTCTTCCACCTATCTTGCCTTCAGGTTTGACAATGAATGTTTCCCATTTCGTCCTTTTTTGTAAAGTAAACTCTTGTCTGCATCACATTCCACTTCCCCTTGAACACAGATGTCAGTAGTCAGATGACATTGCTTACCTACTCATGCCAAATATATCTAGGTAATATAGTGCTAGTCCATTCAGAGTTAAAAAAACAACTACCTAACCTGGATCCCAAAAATGCTATTTATCCATTGCACCAGTTAACTGGGGAATGATACAGGACTCCTTAAAACATATCTCTACCATATGAGGTTAAAAATCCAGGTCCTGCATCTATTTTGTTAAATGGTTTAAATTAAAGTATGAAGACCACAGCTATAAGCAGGCCGAAATAGCTCAGTTGGGACAGCGTTAGACTGAAGATCTAAAGGTCCCTGGTTCAATCCCGGGTTTCGGCACAGTTGAGAGGTTCCTTGCTTCTAACAAAATAGGTCTTGGAATCAGCTGTAGTACTTTTTCTCTATTCATCAAATTTTTTCCAACTGATCTACAACACAATCAATTTAACATAGACTTTGCTTTATGTCCTCCTTCTAAACTTGCTTCCACCTCTCTTACCTTCAGGTTTGACAATGAATATTTCCCATTTCATGCTTTTTTGTAAAGTAAACTCTTGTCTGCATTACCTTCCACCTCCCCTTGAATACAGATGTCAGTAGTCAGATGACATTGCTTACCTACTCATGCCAAATATATCTGGGTAATATAGTGCTAGTTCATTCAGAGTTAAAAAAACAACTACCTAACCTGGATCCCAAAACTGCTATTTGCCCATTGCACCAGTTAATTGCGGAATGATACAGGACTCCTTAAAACATACCTCTACCATATGAGGTTAAAAATCCAGGTCCTGCATCTATTTTGTTAAACGGTTTAAATTAAAGTATGAAGACCACAGCTATAAGCAGGCTGCAATAACTCAGTTGGGAGAGCATTAGACTGAAGATCTAAAGGTCCCTGGTTCAATCCCGGGTTTCGGCACAGTTGAGAGGTTCCTTGCTTCTAACAAAATAGGTCTTGGAATAAGCTGTAGTACTTTTTTCTCTATCAACATTTTTATCAACTGATCTACAAAATGATCAATTCAACATAGACTTTGCTTTCTGTCCTCTTTTTAAACTTTCTTCCACCTATCTTGCCTTCAGGTTTGACAATGAATGTTTCCCATTTCGTCCTTTTTTGTAAAGTAAACTCTGGTCTGCATCACATTCCACTTCCCCTTGAACACAGATGTCAGTAGTCAGATGACATTGCTTACCTACTCATGCCAAATATATCTAGGTAATATAGTGCTAGTCCATTCAGAGTTAAAAAAACAACTACCTAACCTGGATCCCAAAAATGCTATTTACCCATTGCACCAGTTAACTGGGGAATGATACAGGACTCCTTAAAACATATCTCTACCATATGAGGTTAAAAATCCAGGTCCTGCATCTATTTTGTTAAATGGTTTAAATTAAAGTATGAAGACCACAGCTATAAGCAGGCCGAAATAGCTCAGTTGGGACAGCGTTAGACTGAAGATCTAAAGGTCCCTGGTTCAATCCCGGGTTTCGGCACAGTTGAGAGGTTCCTTCCTTCTAACAAAATAGGTCTTGGAATCAGCTGTAGTACTTTTTCTCTATTCATCACATTTTTTCCAACTGATCTACAACACAATCAATTTAACATAGACTTTGCTTTATGTCCTCCTTCTAAACTTGCTTCCACCTCTCTTACCTTCAGGTTTGACAATGAATATTTCCCATTTCATGCTTTTTTGTAAAGTAAACTCTTGTCTGCATTACCTTCCACCTCCCCTTGAATACAGATGTCAGTAGTCAGATGACATTGCTTACCTACTCATGCCAAATATATCTGGGTAATATAGTGCTAGTTCATTCAGAGTTAAAAAAACAACTACCTAACCTGGATCCCAAAACTGCTATTTGCCCATTGCACCAGTTAATTGCGGAATGATACAGGACTCCTTAAAACATACCTCTACCATATGAGGTTAAAAATCCAGGTCCTGCATCTATTTTGTTAAATGGTTTAAATTAAAGTATGAAGACCACAGCTATAAGCAGGCTGCAATAGCTCAGTTGGGAGAGCGTTAGACTGAAGATCTAAAGGTCCCTGGTTCAATCCCGGGTTTCGGCACAGTTGAGAGGTTCCTTGCTTCTAACAAAATAGGTCTTGGAATAAGCTGTAGTACTTTTTTCTCTATCAACATTTTTATCAACTGATCTACAAAATGATCAATTCAACATAGACTTTGCTTTCTGTCCTCTTTTTAAACTTTCTTCCACCTATCTTGCCTTCAGGTTTGACAATGAATGTTTCCCATTTCGTCCTTTTTTGTAAAGTAAACTCTGGTCTGCATCACATTCCACTTCCCCTTGAACACAGATGTCAGTAGTCAGATGACATTGCTTACCTACTCATGCCAAATATATCTAGGTAATATAGTGCTAGTCCATTCAGAGTTAAAAAAACAACTACCTAACCTGGATCCCAAAAATGCTATTTACCCATTGCACCAGTTAACTGGGGAATGATACAGGACTCCTTAAAACATATCTCTACCATATGAGGTTAAAAATCCAGGTCCTGCATCTATTTTGTTAAATGGTTCAAATTAAAGTATGAAGACCACAGCTATAAGCAGGCCGAAATAGCTCAGTTGGGAGAGCGTTAGACTGAAGATCTAAAGGTCCCGGGTTTCGGCACAGTTGAGAGGTTCCTTGCTTCTAACAAAATAGGTCTTGGAATCAGCTGTAGTACTTTTTCTCTATTCATCAAATTTTTTCCAACTGATCTACAACACAATCAATTTAACATAGACTTTGCTTTATGTCCTCCTTCTAAACTTGCTTCCACCTCTCTTACCTTCAGGTTTGACAATGAATATTTCCCATTTCATGCTTTTTTGTAAAGTAAACTCTTGTCTGCATTACCTTCCACCTCCCCTTGAATACAGATGTCAGTAGTCAGATGACATTGCTTACCTACTCATGCCAAATATATCTGGGTAATATAGTGCTAGTCCATTCAGAGTTAAAAAAACAACTACCTAACCTGGATCCCAAAACTGCTATTTGCCCATTGCACCAGTTAATTGCGGAATGATACAGGACTCCTTAAAACATATCTCTACCATATGAGGTTAAAAATCCAGGCCCTGCATCTATTTTGTTAAATGGTTTAAATTAAAGTATGAAGACCACATCTATAAGCAGGCCGCAATAGCTCAGTTGGGAGAGCGTTAGACTGAAGATTTAAAGGTCCCTGGTTCCATCCCGGGTTTCGGCACAGTTGAGAGGTTCCTTGCTTCTAACAAAATAGGTCTTGGAATCAGCTGTAGTACTTTTTTCTCTATCAACATTTTTATCAACTGATCTACAAAATGATCAATTCAACATAGACTTTGCTTTCTGTCCTCCTTTTAAACTTTCTTCCACCTATCTTGCCTTCAGGTTTGACAATGAATGTTTCCCACTTCGTCCTTTTTTGTAAAGTAAACTCTTGTCTGCATCACATTCCACTTCCCCTTGAACACAGATGTCAGTAGTCAGATGACATTGCTTACCTACTCATGCCAAATATATCTAGGTAATATAGTGCTAGTCCATTCAGAGTTAAAAAAACAACTACCTAACCTGGATCCCAAAAATGCTATTTACCCATTGCACCAGTTAACTGGGGAATGATACAGGACTCCTTAAAACATATCTCTACCATATGAGGTTAAAAATCCAGGTCCTGCAGCTATTTTGTTAAATGGTTCAAATTAAAGTATGAAGACCCCAGCTATCAGAATGCTGAAATAGCTCAGTTGGGAGAGCGTTAGACTGAAGATCTAAAGGTCCCTGGTTCAATCCTGGGTTTTGGCACAGTTGAGAGGGTCCTTGCTTCTAACAAAATAGGTCTTGGAATCAGCTGTAGTACTTTTTCTCTATTCATCAAATTTTTTCCAACTGATCTACAACACAATCAATTTAACATAGACTTTGCTTTATGTCCTCCTTCTAAACTTGCTTCCACCTCTCTTAACTTCAGGTTTCACAATGAATGTTTCCCATTTCGTCCTTTTTTGTAAAGTAAACTCTTGTCTGCATCACATTCCACTTCCCCTTGAACACAGATGTCAGTAGTCAGATGACATTGCTTAACTACTCATGCCAAATATATCTAGGTAATATAGTGCTAGTCCATTCAGAGTTAAAAAAACAACTACCTAACCTGGATCCCAAAAATGCTATTTACCCATTGCACCAGTTAACTGGGGAATGATACAGGACTCCCTAAAACATATCTCTACCATATGAGGTTAAAAATCCAGGTCCTGCATCTATTTTGTTAAATGGTTCAAATTAAAGTATGAAGACCCCAGCTATCTAACGGCCGAAATAGCTCAGTTGGGAGAGTGTTAGACTGAAGATCTAAAGGTCCCTGGTTCAATCCTGGGTTTCGGCACAGTTGAGAGGTTCCTTGCTTCTAACAAAATAGGTCTTGGAATCAGCTGTAGTACTTTTTCTCTATTCCTCAAATTTTTTCCAACTGATCTACAACACAATCAATTTAACATAGACTTTGCTTTATGTCCTCCTAAACTTGCTTCCACCTCTCTTACCTTCAGGTTTGACAATGAATATTTCCCATTTCATGCTTTTTTGTAAAGTAAACTCTTGTCTGCATTACCTTCCACTTCCACTTGAACACAGATGTCAGTAGTCAGATGACATTGCTTACCTACTCATGCCAAATATATCTGGGTAATATAGTGCTAGTCCATTCAGAGTTAAATAAACAACTACCTAACCTGGATCCAAAAAATGCTATTTACCCATTGTACCAGTTAATTGCGGAATGATACAGGACTCCTTAAAACATATCTCTACCACATGAGGTTAAAAATCCAGGTCCTGCATCTATTTTGTTAAATGGTTTAAATTAAAGTATGAAGACCACAGCTATAAGCAGGCCGAAATAGCTCAGTTGGGAGAGCGTTAGACTGAAGATCTAACGGTCCCTGGTTCAATCCCGGGTTTCGGCACAGTTGAGAGGTTCCTTGCTTCTAACAAAATAGGTCTTGGAATCAGCTGTAGTACTTTTTCTCTATTCATCACATTTTTTCCAACTGATCTACAACACAATCAATTTAACATAGACTTTGCTTTATGTCCTCCTTCTAAACTTGCTTCCACCTCTCTTACCTTCAGGTTTGACAATGAATATTTCCCATTTCATGCTTTTTTGTAAAGTAAACTCTTGTCTGCATTACCTTCCACCTCCCCTTGAATACAGATGTCAGTAGTCAGATGACATTGCTTACCTACTCATGCCAAATATATCTGGGTAATATAGTGCTAGTCCATTCAGAGTTAAAAAAACAACTACCTAACCTGGATCCCAAAACTGCTATTTGCCCATTGCACCAGTTAATTGCCGAATGATACAGGACTCCTTAAAACATATCTCTACCATATGAGGTTAAAAATCCAGGTCCTGCATCTATTTTGTTAAATGGTTTAAATTAGAGTATGAAGACCACAGCTATAAGCAGGCCGCAATAGCTCAGATGGGAGAGCTTTAGACTGAAGATCAAAAGGTCCCTGGTTCCATCCCGGGTTTCGGCACAGTTGAGAGGTTCCTTGCTTCTAACAAAATAGGTCTTGGAATCAGCTGTAGTACTTTTTTCTCTATCAACAGTTTTATCAACTGATCTACAAAATGATCAATTCAACATAGACTTTGCTTTCTGTCCTTTTAAACTTTCTTCCACCTATCTTGCCTTCAGGTTTGACAATGAATGTTTCCCATTTCGTCCTTTTTTGTAAAGTAAACTCTTGTCTGCATCACATTCCACTTCCCCTTGAACACAGATGTCAGTAGTCAGATGACATTGCTTACCTACTCATGCCAAATATATCTAGGTAATATAGTGCTAGTCCATTCAGAGTTAAAAAAACAACTACCTAACCTGGATCCCAAAAATGCTATTTACCCATTGCACCAGTTAACTGGGGAATGATACAGGACTCCTTAAAACATATCTCTACCATATGAGGTTAAAAATCCAGGTCCTGCATCTATTTTGTTAAATGGTTTAAATTAAAGTATGAAGACCACAGCTATAAGCAGGCTGAAATAGCTCAGTTGGGACAGCGTTAGACTGAAGATCTAAAGGTCCCTGGTTCAATCCCGGGTTTCGGCACAGTTGAGAGGTTCCTTGCTTCTAACAAAATAGGTCTTGGAATCAGCTGTAGTACTTTTTCTCTATTCATCAAATTTTTTCCAACTGATCTACAACACAATCAATTTAACATAGACTTTGCTTTATGTCCTCCTTCTAAACTTGCTTCCACTTCTCTTACCTTCAGGTTTGACAATGAATATTTCCCATTTCATGCTTTTTTGTAAAGTAAACTCTTGTCTGCATTACCTTCCACCTCCCCTTGAATACAGATGTCAGTAGTCAGATGACATTGCTTACCTACTCATGCCAAATATATCTGGGTAATATAGTGCTAGTCCATTCAGAGTTAAAAAAACAACTACCTAACCTGGATCCCAAAACTGCTATTTGCCCATTGCACCAGTTAATTGCGGAATGATACAGGACTCCTTAAAACATATCTCTACCATATGAGGTTAAAAATCCAGGTCCTGCATCTATTTTGTTAAATGGTTTAAATTAGAGTATGAAGACCACAGCTATAAGCAGGCCGCAATAGCTCAGTTGGGAGAGCTTTAGACTGAAGATCAAAAGGTCCCTGGTTCCATCCCGGGTTTCGGCACAGTTGCGAGGTTCCTTGCTTCTAACAAAATAGGTCTTGGAATCAGCTGTAGTACTTTTTTCTCTATCAACAGTTTTATCAACTGATCTACAAAATGATCAATTCAACATAGACTTTGCTTTCTGTCCTTTTAAACTTTCTTCCACCTATCTTGCCTTCAGGTTTGACAATGAATGTTTCCCATTTCGTCCTTTTTTGTAAAGTAAACTCTTGTCTGCATCACATTCCACTTCCCCTTGAACACAGATGTCAGTAGTCAGATGACATTGCTTACCTACTCATGCCAAATATATCTAGGTAATATAGTGCTAGTCCATTCAGAGTTAAAAAAACAACTACCTAACCTGGATCCCAAAAATGCTATTTAACCATTGCACCAGTTAACTGGGGAATGATACAGGACTCCTTAAAACATATCTCTACCATATGAGGTTAAAAATCCAGGTCCTGCATCTATTTTGTTAAATGGTTTAAATTAAAGTATGAAGACCACAGCTATAAGCAGGCCGAAATAGCTCAGTTGGGACAGCGTTAGACTGAAGATCTAAAGGTCCCTCGTTCAATCCTGGGTTTCGGCACAGTTGAGAGGTTCCTTGCTTCTAACAAAATAGGTCTTGGAATCAGCTGTAGTACTTTTTCTCTATTCATCAAATTTTTTCCAACTGATCTACAACACAATCAATTTAACATAGACTTTGCTTTATGTCCTCCTTCTAAACTTGCTTCCACTTCTCTTACCTTCAGGTTTGACAATGAATATTTCCCATTTCATGCTTTTTTGTAAAGTAAACTCTTGTCTGCATTACCTTCCACCTCCCCTTGAATACAGATGTCAGTAGTCAGATGACATTGCTTACCTACTCATGCCAAATATATCTGGGTAATATAGTGCTAGTCCATTCAGAGTTAAAAAAACAACTACCTAACCTGGATCCCAAAACTAATATTTGCCCATTGCACCAGTTAATTGCGGAATGATACAGGACTCCTTAAAACATATCTCTACCATATGAGGTTAAAAATCCAGGTCCTGCATCTATTTTGTTAAATGGTTTAAATTAGAGTATGAAGACCACAGCTATAAGCAGGCCGCAATAGCTCAGTTGGGAGAGCTTTAGACTGAAGATCAAAAGGTCCCTGGTTCCATCCCGGGTTTCGGCACAGTTGAGAGGTTCCTTGCTTCTAACAAAATAGGTCTTGGAATCAGCTGTAGTACTTTTTTCTCTATCAACAGTTTTATCAACTGATCTACAAAATGAAAAATTCAACATAGACTTTGCTTTCTGTCCTCCTTTTAAACTTTCTTCCACCTATCTTGCCTTCAGGTTTGACAATGAATGTTTCCCATTTCGTCCTTTTTTGTAAAGTAAACTCTTGTCTGCATCACATTCCACTTCCCCTTGAACACAGATGTCAGTAGTCAGATGACATTGCTTACCTACTCATGCCAAATATATCTAGGTAATATAGTGCTAGTCCATTCAGAGTTAAAAAAACAACTACCTAACCTGGATCCCAAAAATGCTATTTACCCATTGCACCAGTTAACTGGGGAATGATACAGGACTCCTTAAAACATATCTCTACCATATGAGGTTAAAAATCCAGGTCCTGCATCTACTTTGTTAAATGGTTTAAATTAAAGTATGAAGACCACAGCTATAAGCAGGCCGAAATAGCTCAGTTGGGACAGCGTTAGACTGAAGATCTAAAGGTCCCTGGTTCAATCCCGGGTTTCGGCACAGTTGAGAGGTTCCTTGCTTCTAACAAAATAGGTCTTGGAATCAGCTGTAGTACTTTTTCTCTATTCATCAAATTTTTTCCAACTGATCTACAACACAATCAATTTAACATAGACTTTGCTTTATGTCCTCCTTCTAAACTTGCTTCCACCTCTCTTACCTTCAGGTTTGACAATGAATATTTCCCATTTCATGCTTTTTTTGTAAAGTAAACTCTTGTCTGCATTACCTTCCACCTCCCCTTGAATACAGATGTCAGTAGTCAGATGACATTGCTTACCTACTCATGCCAAATATATCTGGGTAATATAGTGCTAGTTCATTCAGAGTTAAAAAAACAACTACCTAACCTGGATCCCAAAACTGCTATTTGCCCATTGCACCAGTTAATTGCGGAATGATACAGGACTCCTTAAAACATACCTCTACCATATGAGGTTAAAAATCCAGGTCCTGCATCTATTTTGTTAAATGGTTTAAATTAAAGTATGAAGACCACAGCTATAAGCAGGCTGCAATAGCTCAGTTGGGAGAGCGTTAGACTGAAGATCTAAAGGTCCCTGGTTCATTCCCGGGTTTCGGCACACTTGAGAGGTTCCTTGCTTCTAACAAAATAGGTCTTGGAATAAGCTGTAGTACTTTTTTCTCTATCAACATTTTTATCAACTGATCTACAAAATGATCAATTCAACATAGACTTTGCTTTCTGTCCTCTTTTTAAACTTTCTTCCACCTATCTTGCCTTCAGGTTTGACAATGAATGTTTCCCATTTCGTCCTTTTTTGTAAAGTAAACTCTGGTCTGCATCACATTCCACTTCCCCTTGAACACAGATGTCAGTAGTCAGATGACATTGCTTACCTACTCATGCCAAATATATCTAGGTAATATAGTGCTAGTCCATTCAGAGTTAAAAGAAACAACTACCTAACCTGGATCCCAAAAATGCTATTTACCCATTGCACCAGTTAACTGGGGAATGATACAGGACTCCTTAAAACATATCTCTACAATATGAGGTTAAAAATCCAGGTCCTGCATCTATTTTGTTAAATGGTTTAAATTAAAGTATGAAGACCACAGCTATAAGCAGGCCGAAATAGCTCAGATGGGACAGCGTTAGACTGAAGATCTAAAGGTCCCTGGTTCAATCCCGGGTTTCGGCACAGTTGAGAGGTTCCTTGCTTCTAACAAAATAGGTCTTGGAATCAGCTGTAGTACTTTTTCTCTATTCATCAAATTTTTTCCAACTGATCTACAACACAATCAATTTAACATAGACTTTGCTTTATGTCCTCCTTCTAAACTTGCTTCCACCTCTCTTACCTTCAGGTTTGACAATGAATATTTCCCATTTCATGCTTTTTTGTAAAGTAAACTCTTGTCTGCATTACCTTCCACCTCCCCTTGAATACAGATGTCAGTAGTCAGATGACATTGCTTACCTACTCATGCCAAATATATCTGGGTAATATAGTGCTAGTTCATTCAGAGTTAAAAAAACAACTACCTAACCTGGATCCCAAAACTGCTATTTGCCCATTGCACCAGTTAATTGCGGAATGATACAGGACTCCTTAAAACATACCTCTACCATATTAGGTTAAAAATCCAGGTCCTGCATCTATTTTGTTAAATGGTTTAAATTAAAGTATGAAGACCACAGCTATAAGCAGGCCGAAATAGCTAAGTTGGGAGAGCGTTAGACTAAAGATCTAAAGGTCCCTGGTTCAATCCCGGGTTTCGGCACAGTTGAGAGGTTCCTTGCTTCTAACAAAATAGGTCTTGGAATCAGCTGTAGTACTTTTTTCTCTATCAACATTTTTATCAACTGATCTACAAAATGATCAATTCAACATAGACTTTGCTTTCTGTCCTCCTTTTAAACTTTCTTCCACCTATCTTGCCTTCAGGTTTGACTATGAATGTTTTCCATTTCGTCCTTTTTTGTAAAGTAAACTCTTGTCTGCATCACATTCCACTTCCCCTTGAACACAGATGTCAGTAGTCAGATGACATTGCTTACCTACTCATGCCAAATATATCTGGGTAATATAGTGCTAGTCCATTCAGAGTTAAAAAAACAACTACCTAACCTGGACCCCAAAAATGCTATTTACCCATTGCACCAGTTAACTGGGGAATGATACAGGACTCCTTAAAACATATCTCTACCATATGAGGTTAAAAATCCAGGTCCTGCATCTATTTTGTTAAATGGTTTAAATTAAAGTATGAAGACTACAGCTAGAAGGAGGCAGAAATAGCTCAGTTGGGAGAGCGTTAGACTGAAGATCTAA